>NW_027468587.1:4853349-4858349 GCF_046254945.1 Alosa pseudoharengus | reverse complement strand
GTATTGGCAAACCAAACAAAGTACCACCACATCGTTCCAGAAGTCATGGCATGCTGATTTGAAAGTTTAGAGAAGTTGCCCCAGGGCTCCCTTGTAAAAGAGATTTGAATATCTCAATGGGACATCACCTGGTCAAATAAAGGATAAATAAAATTAAATAAATAGTTACTACAGCTTTGCTAAGAGTTTGGATAATTTCCCTAACATTTTAATGTACTTTATGTACTATGTGTAAGGTTTATTTGATAGGTTAAAGCACATGAATAAACTTGCATTGCCATAAATATACCTGAGGATTTCAAAGTAACAGTTGGTTTTAGTGTCGCACAAGGCACCAATACAAGAAAGGTATCACAATACCCAGGAATTCATTTATGACCCTTAATTATGTTATGAAAACCACATTCCATAAACTCAAACTTTAATCAGGTGTGAATACTAAATGTGTTTCAATCAAGTTTTAAATTAAAAAAAGTATTTCTTATCAGTTTAAAAAAAGAATTGCATGTTTCATAGACAGTTCTGTTGACTAGGCTTTTTCTTTTTTTTCTATTATGATTCTATTATGATACCGAGGTTGTTACCATGGTATTGTTTTAGTGAGATACTTTTAGTGAGAGGCATCATATATCAAAGGCAGAATTTTGGTGCCATGTTAACACTAGTTGGTTTCTATTCCAGATTTCCAAATCAAAATGGAGGGGAAAGTGTATGACTGTAACTGAACCTCCCTCAATCCAAACCAAACATTTTAACTACATTGTTACAGTGTTAACTGTAGGCTTCATTGAACCTAGTCTGGTTAAAACCAAACTCATTCACTTTGTGAACAGTCTGAACGCTCACGATTGGGAAATCTCTCCAACACTAGCATGGTGACGGCGTAGACATAGTGTTAACTTTGAAATCATTGGTCCAGCCTAGCCAATCACATTGATCTGGGATTCCTAACGTTACTTCCTACTTCGCCTAAACTTTACAAACGGACAATAAACAGCATCAACAGTCAGGAAGGCCTACCTTGGCCGTAAATACATTTGCGCATTCTTCCGACAGCCATTTTTTATGTTTTCAGACATTGCTACTACATAGTAAGCGCTTACAGACATACGTGTAAGACCGGAGGTTCTGTGGATGTTAAACGGTGGGGCCGAATTAGGCCAGTTGTTCTACTACTCCCCCCCTAGTATTTCCTCCGGACATTATGTAAATGTGCTGTGTCTGAATGAAGCGTAGAACATGCGGTTAAAATTCACACCTAGTGAGAGGGCGTGTCGGTGACGTTTCTTTCGTGCGTCCATGTGGTTAGATCTGACTTAAATGCCAATGTTATGATGGAGTGGCATAGTGCTGTCCAGAAAATCTCCGACCTGGAAAGATGCAGACTTCACGGAGCTACTGTCCATGAGGGCATACAACATTTTGATAGAACACATGAAGGGAACGGCAAGAGACACGTTGTAGCCTACAACTGCATGGCAAGGCCAAACATATTCAAAAGACTGAATAATCATAAGCAGAAGGCGCTGAAAAGGCAGTAGCCTACAGCGACGTCGTTGACGACAATAACAGGAGTAGGCTATTTAATAAATTGTTAGCCAACACGGTCGGTTTTCTGT
Source organism: Alosa pseudoharengus (assembly GCF_046254945.1). Classification (NCBI taxonomy): domain Eukaryota; kingdom Metazoa; phylum Chordata; class Actinopteri; order Clupeiformes; family Clupeidae; genus Alosa; species Alosa pseudoharengus. The sequence goes on along the minus strand of NW_027468587.1, from coordinate 4,856,730 downwards.
TCATTGATAGCCTTCTCATGACCTCACTGCTGAGCTCGCTGGTATTTGTTGTAGTGTTGTCACGATACCAAAATTATGACTTCGATACGATACCTGCCATAAATATCACGATGCTCAATACTGAAACGATACTACGGCGAAATCCTAAGATATCTGGAAAAGAAAGGACTCATACCTCCTCCAAGTGTATTGAATCATTTGTGTTGAATTCGGTGCACTTTTGTACCTCTGCAACTCTGGGTTCTAAACTTCCTACATAATTATCATTTTTTATAGTCAGTAAAATAGTAGGCCTACTTTGTGTGATTAAGTCCTTTATTGTTTGTTATAGTTCATTTACATTGTGTTGTTTTGGCAATAAAGTAGCTTTAAATAGCCAAACTGGGCTAGATCAAGGTCAGTGTTGAAATTACTGCATGCAAATCACTGAATGCTATGCAGAGGGGCCTAATCTTTAGGCCATCTGATGTACAGTATAGGCTACCCTAGGCCTTCCCGTGTTCATGGGATTTTTTTGACAGTTGCAAAGGTAAAAATGTGAGGATTGTCTTCTTTGCGCCCAGTGTACAAGTACGACATTCCAACCACTCAGGTCTTCGTCAGATAGGCCTACACCATTAGCCTACCTGTTGCAATATATCTGTGTGCATTCCTACATTACATCTATTTCTTTGATAACATGATTTGCTACCACGTAACAATAAGCCGCTATTATTATTAGGACTCAACACGCTTTGGTGGTATTATATGCCGTGGGCTTTAATTAGCGCATTTCGGGTATCCTATCTTACATCTGGCCAATAATTATTAAACAAATTGCAGTCTACATGCCATGACAAATATTACCATTAGTACTGACCAAACATGAAATAGATTGTTTACAAGTTATGTCTCGTCAAAATGATTACAGCTCGTTATGTCTCGTCAAAATGATTAGGCCTACAGCTCGTTATGTCTCGTCAAAATGCATTGATGAAGGAAGGTTCGCTTTATCCCAGAGAACCATATACTCGTTTCACTTAGGCTAGACTAAAACAGAAGAGAATAACTTGGCACTAACCATGTAGTCGTGTTTTCTATAGCATATTCGTTAACCTGTCGTTTTTTGAACTCTTTAAAAATGTTGGGATATGTCTGCGAGGTGTTTAGCCAAGTTTCATGCGTAGCCTACTGCTTTTAAATGACTTTGAAACATATTTTTCAAACGGGCCTGTGTGTACCTGATGGCTTGCCTTCACTATTCGCGATGTATCCGAAATAGTTGCAGATTTCACTTCACCTTTTGTTTTATCCACAAGGCTGAGGACTGTCGGCAAAGAACTATGTTGACGTTGGCTGTGCACTCACTCACTCAGAGCTGCCTGCTTGACACGCCCACTTGCCTAGATGCGTGCAAGGAGCAGTGAGAGCAGCAGTTCACACAAACACAGAACGTTATTATTTTAATAAAGTATCGATTCTAAAAACGTCGAAAATCGTATAGTTTTTTGCGTGAAGGGATCGTGATACCTTTTTAGTATCGATACACCGTGCAACACTAATTTGTTGAGCATAAATATGCCTAGAGAAAATGAAAACGAAGAAAACCCAACTTTGTTCCAAGCTCCTTACGTAAATGCAATAGACACATGGGGAGAGGATGCTTTTGGAAAAAATAAACCGTGGAAAAACGAACCACTTCACTGTTATGTTAGTATTTTGTTTGTTGCTTAAAAACGTTGTATATGATGGCCTTGAAGTTTTGAGTTAGCCTACTGAATTGGCTGGTACCATAAAGTTTGTGCATGCTCTCTCTCTCCAACGCAAACCAGATTTGGGGTTCCATAGCCAAGTAATTCTGCTACATAACGTTGAAAACAGATAAATGTGTTTATTCGAAGCACACATACAAATACTGTAGGTCAATTTCAAGTGGGCACTTACGTGACTACTTCAAGTATTAGCCTACGCACAATAGATTTTTCTTCTTTAGCCTACATAATGCATACACTTTGTAAACAAACAGCAGCTGTGACAGGCAGCGGCCGCATATATTCTGCATCATATCTCGCATCTTGTGAACTCTACAAGCCCCCACCCCTCACTCGACGATTGGTCCAGCATAACCAATCACATTGATCTGGGACTCCTAACGTTACTTCCTACTTCGCCTAAACTTTACAAACGGACAATAAACAGCATCAACAGTCAAAAAACAATGTATGCAGGCCTACCTTGGCCGTAAATACATTTGCACATTCTTTCAACAGCCATTTTTGATGTTTGCAGACATTGCTACCACAGTTTACTACGGCCACTTTCGATTTCGAAACTTTAGCGTCATCCCCTCTCGTCGCTGACTGGGCAGGTTATCTGCCGACCGTTGGAAACGTGAATTATTATGGTGTCCCAGACTAGGATCTCCCTGAAAGGAGATCTAGGTGGCTGTGGCCAGGCTATCATGGACCTAACATTGATTAGGTCTTTGTTCTCATATTTCTTCTACATTATAGGCAATGACTTCATTGCAACAAAAGCATTATACTGTCCTACCACCTCAGATGAAGCAGAAGTTCCTCAAATAGCTTCCCTTACGGCGCCCCCCCCCCCCCCCCAAACCCCTGCTTTGTCTCCCATAATGTGCAATACTCAGCCTCTGTAGCGCCGTGATAGCCAATAAACGTGGATTGCCTCCTGTAAAAACCCCTTATATTGCTTCACAACGGTTTGCCTTTATGTTCCCCCCGAGACCGCTTTGCACTGATGGGATCACTGCTACGGGATCGCTGCTACGTGCGGCTGATTGTTCTTTGGTCGGGCGGCTGTAGGAACAGGGGTCTCTTCTGACACCACTTCTCTCTCTGCCACCGTGCATTTGAGGGCAAGGACGTGCATGGTGGGAATACATAACTGACTACAAAACAGCTGCTTCAGCTTCCTGAGTGGTCGCAGTAAGCATCAGGAGTGTCACTGGCGGCACATTTATTTAACACATTTCTTTTCTTACCCGGTTTAGCTTGCTAAACTGTAGGCATCAGGAGAGTCACTGGCGGCACATTTATTTAACACATTTCTTTTCTTATCCGGTTTAGCTAAACTGCAGGCGACACTCTGGGAGCACCTTGGACAGCTCCTCGTGGGCGATCACTTCTATAGGATTACAGAGGGCTTTTTTTCCACCAGACATATCACAGAAGAATTTCTTAGAAGAAGTCCTTAGGCTAGTTCTTGCGCAGTACAGTTTGTACCAGGCATCAACTACTAAAGTCACCATCTGTACAGGTAAACTACTTGTGGAAAGCAGACTGTGGTTTTAACAAACAACACTGTGGCCGGATTAAAAACACACACACAGACACAGACACACACACACACACACACACACACAGAGAACAGAATAGA
>NW_027468587.1:4823349-4848349 GCF_046254945.1 Alosa pseudoharengus | reverse complement strand
CAGGGTTTTTGCCTTGAGTAATTTTTGTAATCGAGTTATTCGAGTAACTCGATAAATCGTTTCAGCCCTAGTCACAATGCAAACACGCTGTTTTCCCTTGATTAAAGTGAAACCGGAGTTTTCCCACATATCTTCTTTGGCCGAAGTTTTCAGAAATAATTGTTTTCAGTGGTAAAACCTCCGTTTTCGTGTAAATGAAAGGCCAATAATAAGGGGAAATAATATGCATTTATCCTATGGGGTCTTAGAAGCCGTCTGTCTAGCTTCTAGCCACAGCGTTTTTGTCGCAAACAAAATCAACCTAAGCATGCTCAGATGACAGGATAGACGAGGCACTGTTGCTCATCTGTCCATCATCGTACAAAGCCCAATCTGATTGGTCCTAACAGCTCTGGTTCGGGCATAGTTGCTCCACAACAGAGTCCAGACCGAACTTCCCGACCTCAAATGTTGTGGGCGGGGCTAAGTTCGGCTGGCATCCAGACTAATCTGCCTATCTAAACCAGAAATACTCAGCAAAACAAATGTACCTCCGCGCTACTGCGGGTCACATCTAGCGCATCGACGGGAGAGGACCGAATCCAGTATGAGAGAGAGAGAGTTCACCGGAGCGACAAAGATGTTGAATTTTATTAGTTTGTATTAAGGAGCCAACATAAGGACTAACTTTTCGACTCTGATGTCGTTAACGTTAGTGAAACGTTAGTCCTTATGTTGGCACCTTAATACAAACTAATAAAATTCAACATCTTTGTCGCTCCGGTGAACTCTCTCTCTCTCATACAGAAATACTCAGCCTTGGCGTATTCTGCTTAATAGAATCGTGATAGGTCTTATAACACATAAAACACATATAATGGACATGTAAAAAAGGTTAAGTAGTTGATAATAGTTTATAAATAGTCTTTAAAACTGTGACCAGGTCACCCCATACATTTGTGAAATCTACAATGATCGAATAAAATGTAGATGGACAATTCTAAAGATTAAGATTTGTCCAGAGAACTCCAAAAGATCAGTTCAAATTGGGGAAAGACTGTTGGAAGACAGCATATGCAGAAGAATCAAAAAATCATAAAGCATAAAGGGTTTCCCTTCGGGGTTACCAACCAAAAAGAGCGAGTGAGAATAACAAGCAATTAACCGACTGTCTGCTCACCCGTGCATTTAGAGTTTTACACCTGCTATGTCTACATGAAATTCTCCAGACAGAGCAAGAGATATCTCTGGCACTCTGCAAAACACTTTCACAAAAGGCTTCCTCGAAACTTACACCAGGATAGCTGAATGCCCAAACCAAGAGAAGAGACAGCTCAATGTTTGTGTGAATTGACAGACTAAAATAAATCATGCTCACAGATGTGTTCTGTTTGATGTGATCTGCATGATATGTGTGTGTGTGCGTAAAACTGTCCGCAAGGCTCACCAGAGGTCTGTGAAGTAAATCTCTGCCATAGAGCAGAAGGCCACAGACAGGTCTTTTCCTGACACAGCTGGCCCGTCTTCCTCACCACAGGCCGACGCCCCCTCAGCAGAGGCAGCCTATCAGAAAAGAGTTATCAACATCACATTAGTAAAAGGTACTTAGAATAGCTTACACACAGAGGTCTGAACAAAAAGCTGTGCTTGGTTTTGTCTGCACAAGGAGCCATGTGAGATTCTAACATCAAAATGACTACCGTACTCTGTTGGACGGGGTTAATCCATCCACCTCCTCCACCCCAACCCCCAACCCCACCCCCCACCCAGACATGGCTCTTCCTGCATCTCTGCCATATCTGGACCAGTTCCGTTCCAGACCCGGCTCCTTGTAATTCAGTCAAGGAGAACAAATAGGGGGGAAATGGTCACTAATGCAATCAAAGGCAGAGAGTGTTCAACTGTGAAGCCATTACCCTGGTGCCGCCATGAAATTCTAACCTAATGGAACAAACGTCATAACCCTGTGTGCAGGGAGGGTTAATGACCGAACTCGGAATGCTCGCTGGGTTTATGCTTGTGCTTGATGGAGCTCGGGTTTATGCATCAATTCTGACCCGGGCATAAGACAACATAGGGCAAAAAATAATAAAATAATAATAATCAGTAAAAACGATTTAAAGATAATGGGAGCAGAATGCAGCCATCCAGCCACCTCCACCTACACTGCGACAGATCATGTATAATTCCTTCAAAACCTTAAGATATAATGGAATTATATAAGAGTGTGTCAGGGTGATCTCTCCTCACCCCTCTCTTTCACATCTACACTAAAACAAGCACAAAGGCTTTAAGAGAGTAATTTGTTTCAATTAAAGTTTTTTTATCTGTCGTGGCTGATGCTTTTAGCTAAAGCAACTTTCAGATGTCAATTAATTTCAAAGCCTGACTCCCTAGAGCAAGCTGGGAGTCAAACTCACAACTTTTCAGGCTACTGCAGCAAACGGTACAAGCACCTTATCCGCAACACTTTTCACTGCCATTCTTCATGTTGACACTGATGTGGAGTCATTTGACCATAGGCTGTGAGTGACTGGCTTTCGGGTGAAATTTTATGTTTCAGTACAAAAAGTACTGAAACATTGAACTGTTGGACATGCACATTCAAAAGTTTAGAGAAGGTCACATTAAGTTCACCTGTTAAGGTTATAGTGGATTTTAGGTTCATCCTGAAATTTCACCCGAAAGTAGTGCTGGGCGGTATACCGGTTCACACCGTATATCGGTGTATATTTTCGTTATATGATTTTTTTTAATATACCGCCATACCGGTGTATTTGATTACACAACGTTTGGAACGCTGCGCCGCGCGACAGTGTTTCAGACGGGACTTTTTTCATACACACGCATGGTGCCACTACCAGACATAGTGAGGGTAAACACAAAACACCATAGGTTTTCCCCATGAAGTATGACCCTTAAGGCTTAATTTCTCCTTAGGTAAGGGGTTTATTTAAGGGTGTTGCACAGAATACCTTAAATTGTTTCTTTAGTTAAGGAAAAACGTTAAGGGATACTGCATTGAAAGGGATTTACCGTCACGAAAATTCTATTGAGATTGTTCAACAGCTGTAACTAGCTGGCTAGTAGGTGATGTCGTTAGTTAGCAACCCACCGAACACAGTGACGTTTAATGTTCATCTCACCTTAAGAATATTCACTGAAATTATCCAGGTAGCAAGTAAAGCATGTTGTCTATGGTTATAGACATGCACTGAGCAATACTAGCTGGCTAGTTAGAAATGATCCTGACTGTCATCAGTGCACCAAAACGAACTTTTTTGTTAATGTTTTGCCTAGCGAACTGAACCGAAGCTCAGGGCAGGCTAACAAGACATCCACATCCACATGAAGTTAACGTTAGCCTACCACTAACGTCATGTAAACCACACAATAACAATAAGGCATGTTTCTGATAATAGTAAGTATTAGCAGAGAGGTTTTATTTTAAATTGTATAATTTTCAAAAAAGTATAATTATTGCAAGTTGCACTACTTTTTGTATTGGTTTTATACAAGATGTTTGTGAAATTTGCACAGTAAACGTTCTGTATTTTGACTGCAATTGTCTTTGCATTCTGATTAGATTCTTCATTAGAATCATGAGTGGCTCTTTGTAAACAGCATCATTTTCTGGGGCCATGCAAAACTGCATTACCACTAGTGTGGAGTTATTCTACATCATGACAGTAAAATAGACCATCCTTAGTCAATGTAGGCTACTGCAGCAATTCCTCTCTCAACCTGTAGAAAATGCTGTGAACATCTGATTATGCATGGGGGAAATAATACCGTCATATACCGTGAACCCGTAAGAATTTTGAAAAATACCGTGATATACATTTTTGGTCATACCGCTCAGCACTACCCGAAAGTCCAATAATCGTAACATTTTGTCAGTAGTGTAACTAGAACACAGTATTGATCTACAGTTACATCTAGAAAGACAGAAAGACTGCATACTGTACATATAAAAAGTGTGTCTTATTTCTCCCAAAGACTGGGTTTGTGTGGGCTTGTTTTTGAATGGGAACGTATCATGACACAGCAGAAGAGGGGATGTGAGTTATGAAAGCCGTCCGCAAGCTATCCCAAGTGGTCCACGGAGCAGACGTGGTAAAATATAATATAGATGAGTTGTTTGCAATATTGAACCAACTTGTTTGTAAATTCAAACAGTTCTGCAACACTGCCTATGTAAGCTATGCCACTTTAAATCATATAAATCCTCTGACACAATAAGCAAGGTGCAAAGACAATAAACAAGGTGGTTCAGTGAGTTGGCCTATTGTGTAACATACTGTTGAAATAGGTCTAATGTTTTTTTTTTTAACTAGGTGGTCCGTGATTTTTTTTAAATTATTGGTTAAGTGGTCCTTGGTCTGATATATATACAGTAACAGCAATTCTGCGGTCAAGGAGCTATCGTTCAAGCTGAACAAACATTTACACTATATATACAGTGACAGTAATCCCACTGCCTCTACCATAAAGCCCATTTTGGGAGACACAGCAACCCTTACATCGGCAGTTTTAAGAGGATAACCATTCAAATAATTAAAAATGACAACTCATTTGCAAGTTTTCATGTGTTGCATTGACACACGCTCCACAAATCAAGCCGTCCGATGCCAATTCCAAAGCTGCTCCAAACATGTGTCCAGAAAATTATGCACACACACACACTAGCAAACATCGTCATTGTATTTCTAAACTTTTCTTTTTAAATACAACCGCAGTTCTAGACGTTTGTTAATGGGAAGAGTCACATCACCCTGTTATGAAACAATACTGCCAAGCTCTAAATGCTGCCTTCCATTTCCTTCCAATTCATTTGTTCCTTGTCTGAGAGAGCTTCAAAGAAAAGTACCCATCACCACTAATGGAATCGCCACTAATGACAGGGGAGATTGAGGAGACCAGGACAGACGCCAGAGCGGTGAATGATCCCAACAAACATGACAAAGATAAGCATTTCAGACAAGTAGCCCTCACTGGCTCCAGCGATCTTTGGAAAGACCAAAAAACAATTACTGCCAGCTGAAGTGAGAATGAGGCTGTGGCTAAAAGGGTAGAAGCTGTACTTTCACAACACACAGAAGCAAAACAAACAGAAAGAATTCCCGCATATAGCCTACACAAAGAGACTTAAATAAAAAATAAAAAATAAAAAAGTAATTAAATAATTTTTCAATAAAACACGGTAAGAACTGTCACAACTCTATCACAGCCCTATCATATGTCAAATTACCAGTATGTGGAAGCTGATCATCTTTTTAACACTGAAAGTGGTGCACAACAACTGAAGACCTGGCCTTTGGCAGTGCTATATGCTCTTGTAGTCTTCTATCATTAAAGGTACACTATGCAGGTTTTTTAGCTTAACTCATTGAATGCCAAGCTGTTTTCGGGAGCATATTCTGTGTTATAGCTATGAACACATACAATGGCTCGTTTAAAAGGTGAGACTTTAAGCTCTCGGTGGGTGCAAACCGTGTATTTCTACACGCCTCTTTTCCTGAGAAATCCCAAGCTAAACAGTGGCTAGTTTTCATCAAAATCGCTGTTTTTTTCTAAAAATGGAGATATAACGTCTTTCATGAAATATGAAGTGTTGCCTGTTACTTACTTGTGTAAACTTTACGGGAAGTGATCAGCGAGACCTGGCGAGACTGCCACCTAGTGATAGACCCACGAAAATGGCCTGGTTTTGACCTGACGTGCATGCGTCACTGATTCGACCCAAAGCGGCAACCGAGTTATGATAAAATGTCCAGATAAAATGTCCAGATTGTGCGTTTTCATGAGTTTTCGATCGTCATATATTTCATTTCCATTCATCACAGAGTTCCGAAAATCACATAAGATGTGTTAGAGTGTCTAGCTTCCTAATTTAAAAAAAAAGCTAAAAACGTAATATTACGTTTTTGGCACTCAACGCATGGGAAGGAAAAACTTAATATTAAGTTTTTGGCACTCAATGAGGTAATATGCAAGTTTTTTAGCTTAATTTACCTTCATTTAACAGCTTCAGAGTCATTGGAATGGTTATATGACTGAGAAACTCCATCGCTACCTTTTTTCTAGCCGCTGCCTGGTGGGTTGAATGGTGGCCGTCTCGCTTCCCCCTAGCGCCTGTGAGCGGAAAAACCACCCTTGCAACTGTGGGCCGGCGGGCCGACGACCTCAGTGTCAGGAAGTATAACGAGTGTAACGAATTGCTTTACTGCATTCAAATACACATACACGCCAGGCACCGGCTAGAAAAAATGTAGCGATGGAGTTTCTCAGACATTCGTCATGACAGAGCCAGCAAAAAAGAAGCAAAAACCGAGAAAACAGTAAGGAAATTGCCAATACTGCATAGTTAACCTTTAAGATCTGCAGCAGGCAAATAGACTGCTCCAAGATGTTAACTAGGAGAACACTGACCCCTGCTGATGAACTTGTGCATTACACCCAAACACATGTTTTAACCTATTTTATACAGTCTATGGTTTCAACGATGTATAAGCAACACAAGCAAGAAATCTGAAACCTCCCCAAGAATCAAAAACAATCCTAATTTCTACTAATATCACATGCTTGTTCTTAGACCGTTCATAATCAAAGATTTAAACACTATGCAAAAAAATACAATTATTCCTATTTTCATTCATATAGTTTACATCAAATTCCTAAATCACATTTCTTCCACAGAGAAACATAAAATGTTTACAAGTAGTCAGCAAAATGAAGAAATGGAAATGTTAATAGTGCAAAGACTACTGCAAACACCACTATTGGGATAGAGTGTGTGTGTGGTCATGCAGCATACTTACGCTGGGCTGCTGCGCGACCAGAGTGCTGGTCATGATCTCGATGCCCTTCCTGAAGTAGTCGATGGCCTCCTGGCCGGTGTGGATCTGTCCCAGGTACATGTACTTACTATGGCCCAGCTCAGGGCTCAGCTCCACCGCCTTCAGAAACACCTGCACTGTGGTCAAGGAGCTATCGCTCAAGCTGAACAAACATTATATACACTATATCAGTGTTTCTCAAAGTGTGGTCCGGGGACCACTGGTGGTCCGCAAGCTATCCCAAGTGGTCCACGGAGCAGACGTGGTAAAATATAATATAGATGAGTTGTTTGCAATATTGAACCAACTTGTTTGTAAATTCAAACAGTTCTGCAACACTGCCTATGTAAGCTATGCCACTTTAAATCATATAAATCCTCTGACACAATAAGCAAGGTGCAAAGACAATAAACAAGGTGGTTCGGTGAGTTGGCCTATTGTGTAACATACTGTTGAAATAGGTCTAATGTTTTTTGTTTTTTTTTAACTAGGTGGTCCGTGATTTATTTATTTTTTTTATTATTGATTAAGTGGTCCTTGGTCTGATATATATACAGTAACAGCAATTCTGCGGTCAAGGAGCTATCGTTCAAGCTGAACAAACATTTACACTATATATACAGTGACAGCAATCCCACTGCCTCTACCATAAAGCCCATTTTGGGAGACACAGCAATCCTTACATCGGCAGTTTTAAGAGGATAACCATTCAAATAATTAAAAATGACAACTCATTTGCAAGTTTTCATGTGTTGCATTGAGACACGCTCCACAAATCAAGGTGCGCACATGAAGAGGGCACTCCACAAGATCCTATATTAGGAAACGTTGACTTTCTGCTTCACTTGCCAGGGTTTACGCTTCTGAAATGTGCAGCAGAGACTAAGGGCCCGTCCCATTTCTCCCCCCTTAAAACTTCCACTTGGTTTTGATTGCCCTCAACATTAAAGCCCCCTCGACAAGGAAAGTGGAGGTGAAGATCTTTCCCTATAAATTGGGACACCACTAAATGCAAATTAGCGTAGCGAACGTGCTCACCTACGCCACGCGCAGCGCCGACGTGTCTACCGGTAGTAGCCTGCTACTATTTTCATTCAGGAACATGCCCATTCCAGCGGTCGTTGTTGTGTGGGCTGTGCTGGTTTATCTACGTCTAGTTAATCAACAAAGATATTCGTGTTCATGTGAACGCCAGAACACCCACCTTAAATATTGACGAAACTACCCAGATCAGATATATAACGTTATTTGATGGGCAGACTCTCTCAAAGCACTCAGCAGATGTCATGAACATCGTCAGATAGCTTCGTGAGATATTTTCTAACATTAGTGTTCAAAACTCAACAGTCCATCAGATGTGCATCCAGCTAACATATTCCAACATATTCCGAAATTTTAATATGCTTATTTGCGAAAATATATGTGGCCGGCTCGCTGAGCTCGCACGGTATCCAGGGTAATTTCATCTCCCACTTCGTTTTAAGCCTGCATCGGTCCTGGCTATGTTTTGAGGGTTGATTTTAAGGGCAAAATAGCACTTCCCCTTGCTCCCTATAGTAATGGGACACCCTAGCCCTACACGTGCACGCGCAAAAACGAGGGTTAGGGCAAAAATCTAGGGGTAGGGGGGGTATTGGGACGGGCCCTGAGTAAACAAATGTGCAGCAGAGACTAAGTAACACTTCCTAACTGGAGAATGACCACCAGGAGCCTCATGTGTGGTCATCAGAAGCCCTGACATGTCCATCACTGGGAAGAGGCAGCAAGGTAAGAAATGTGGGTCCTACACATCTATGTCAAAATATAATCTATAAACCACGATGTGCACCTACAGTATGGACACACATCTGAGGGTTCAAGAAGCAGTTACTTGTTGCTTTGTTCAGGACAGCTGAAGAAAATGAAAGGATATTTGCTTGGCCTTGTCCACCTCACCAAGCTCAGCACAAATGTTCCCCATCATATCCAAAACCTCCAGATTAGTGGACTCAATGTCCAAGGCACGTTGACAAAACAGACGGGCCATCGGGAGGTCGAAGTTATCCATGCTTTCTTCTACCTGTGAGGTGACAAGGCGTGGAGGGGCAGATGACAACAGAAATGTTGCGTTGGTTAGAGGAGGAGATTATGGTTATCACACATATAAACTGTTTGGGCATTTTACTGAAAGTTCAGCCCACTGACTCCAAGTTACCTTTTCCAACAGCTGTTCAACCGTGTACTTTTCTGCCGTTTTCTTCTTTGCTTTTTCTTGCATCCTCACTTTTATGCGGTCCTGTGCAGTAAATGCCACTAGCCCGGCACCTACTATAATAGTGCAACATGTTCAGTTTGTGGTGGAACATACATGACACTGGTGAAAAGTGTGTAAACATTGTCAAAAAAGTTAGCCAATTTAGCTAGCTAGCAATATTATCATTGGCATGCATAGACTCCCAGAGATCTCGAATAGATTCACACAACTAGCACTCAATTCGATCAAGGGCTTAGTTTTGACCACTAATAGCACTGTACTCTGTCGTGTCATGTAACTCATCTACATCAGAGGTATCATTGGTTAGCCATAGCTAACTGCAAGTTGACAAACCTCCATTGGAACGTGTCTTTTTGGACTTGCTCTTCTTCTTGCTCTTCGCTTGACCTCCCATGGCTTCAATAATTTATTAGATTTTATTTGACAATATGACAAAATGTGAGATGCCAACGAACTGAGAGGAAAATGCTGACTTTTAACAGCTAAGTTTCTTGTTAAATCTTCACTGTCTGTACTGTGCTGTGTTTCGCATGCTGTTTCGTCCACCCACCACACGTGTGCCTCTTTTGCTACGGAATCAAAAGTAGGACAAACTGAATGCTCAGCAAACTCGTAGCTTTAGCCGTTTTTCAACAACGCTGAAGTGTTGTCTTGCTCCTTAGGGCTGTGACTACTGCTGAGTGCTGAGGCTATGTATGTAAGATGTTATAACGCATATGAAGAGACTAATCATGGCGCATTCTTTGTCACCATATCATAACTTTGTCATGCACATTGTTGGTGCAGGTGTTTTGGGTGCACTTCACGTCACTGAATTTAACGGCCAAATATGTCGTTTGATGTCTCCCGTAAACGTGCACGTTGCAGTTAATTAAATTGCTTTAATCTCTTAATTTCTTAGACATGATGTAACACGAAGGTCTACGTGCGTGTAGTAATGTCTACATAACATGATTATGTAAGATGTGCTCAAGAGAGCTTCTGTTGTCTCACATAAATAAGAAGTACTTTCCATTGATAATGCTCTGTAAGTCTGTATGAACTACAATCATATGTCATTTAAAAGCCTTTTCTATGGGAAAGAAGGCGGGAAGAGAGGTGTTCGCATGAGTGACCCTCGACAAAACCAATAGTAGACTTTTAAAATGACTCGCCCTCATTACATCACTGGAACGTTCTGGCTTTGGACCAATCGCTGAGTTAGGTTTCTGTTGAGCGCACGTTTGTAGCGCTATAGTAAATAAACCGACTGGATGGAAAGTGAGTCAGCTTACATTAGCCAACAATTTTGAATCCCATTTGTTTAAGTCACCTGTCACTGAATCTGCTGGACTTGTCCTTAGACGGTCTATTTTGTAGCAGCTTTCAATAAGCATTTCCTCATCGCAGTACTGGTTGTTGTTAAAGACATCAGGCGACTGCTTGCTACAAAGCCAGCCAGCCAGCTAGCAGGACAGATTCGTAGCTAGCTAGGATAGGATAACGGCATTTTCCCCAGGATTGTGGCAGAATTATCAAGTAAGTTAAGTTACACTATGACTTGATGCTGAGTGATTTATAAGGATAGTTTCATCTTTAGCGCTTAAATAGACTAACTGAAACCTCTTAATATTTATATAGCATTTTGCTAACGCTGTGAAGCTAACCATCCTTTGCTAACTTAACGTTAGCTGACTAACGTTAGCTCGATCAGTTATTGATAACGTTAAATTACTTCATTTTATTCCTTAGAAGTGACGTGTTGAGACTGTCGTGTGTTAACTTAAAGTTGGCTTGTAAATGCACCTTATTGAATAGACATAAACATACTACGAGTCTTACATCATATGTATCAACGAACCAGCTAGCTGCTACACCTCTCCGTACATTTCTCAATGAATTAAGTAGAAGCTAGCTATTAGCCATCACATTAGTGACGAATAACAGGCTAGTTACATTTGGCATATAGACTATCTTGTTATGTCTGTATACATATTTTACTAATGTAACTAACATTAGCTATTGCAGACAGGTAGTATTGTTTGCTCATCTCTGTGGCAAATGCCACCTGCTTCATTACGAGAAACAAAGCTGAAAATCAACTGTCAAGTCACCCAGCTAGCACAAGCAAGCTAGCTAGGCACCATAGACCAGACCCGACTGCTCGTAGGAGCCCTCCATCCAGCCACGGATCTGCATGTGCAGTCTGGAACCTCAGTGATACTTCATCTAAGCTGCAAACCGACTCCATCAAAATGTCAGAGTTCAGTAAAGAAGTAGTGGACTTGGTGTGGGGCAGACCGAACAGCAGCGGGATGTCACCATCCCTCTTTAGGAGATGGACCCAGGGTAAGTCGTCTGTGTGTGGATGTGAGGTCACACCAACATCTTGTCTAAAAGCACTTGCATAGTTTTCACTATATCTTGCTGGAAGTGTGATTTCATGTACTATGCTGCGGTAGTGACCAGTGAATATGTTCCTCTGTAGGTTTCGTTTTCAGCGAAACGGAGCCCACAGCTTTGGAGCAATTTGAAGGTGGACCTTGCGCAATTATTGTACCTGTGCAGGTGAGTGTGCCAACTTTGCCTGCCAGCCTCCGGGTATTTTCACGATCAGGGTAAGCGCTCGACATCATCCCCATACATGTCTGTGTACTGCAGAATATACGATTATGTTGGAGAACTGTATGTTATTAATTACAATACTTACCAGCACCTAGTAGATAATCGAACAAAATAAGTGCAAATGTCATTTGCATTCTCAAATACCACTATACTATAACTATACCACTTTAGCACGTCTTATTCACAGAACTGTAACAATGGGCAGGAAACTGGACCACACCAGGACGTTCTGTAATATGTTACAATTGCGATGTCCAAAAAAGCACAAAATTATCATAATTGTAATGGAGATGGTGGGTATTTGAAGTATAGGCCAAAGTTCAGAAATATTGCAGACCTAGTTGAAGGTTAGCAGAGAAAATACTTCAAACCAAGTAACAGACTACCAACAAAATTTACTGATACAAGTTGGACTTCGGCTTCAGTTTTGGACTTGTTAATAATGTAGTGTTTAACTTGAGATGTTAAACACTACATTATTAGTTAAAATAATACTTTCAAATAAAGTTGAAAAGCCTACATAAGCATAACAATACTAGTAATGATAATGAGGGTATTAAATATCAACGATGAAAATAATTAGTTTTCAAAACATAAACATACAAACCATACAAACAAAGAGAATTAATTAATTAAATGCAAAGTGAACAGACCAGATGAGTCAACATATCCCCAATGACCATCCATTAACACTAAGGAGTCACAGAGGAAAAGAGTCTTGACCGTGACTCCTTAGCATTAATGGATGGTCGACACAGTGGTAGAGAGGTGACATTATGTTGGATCATGGAATTTTTTTTTTTCAACTCCCAACACATTTTTCCTAAATATGCTACACAGTATACATGATGCAACTTACTTAGCCAGTCTTGCATAAATAATGTTAGCCCAAGGAACAATAATAAACACTACAAATATTTTATATAGCCTATAATATTTAACCTTATACTCATGGCAAAACACAGTCTACGTAGTCTAAGTGTTTCCAACCCTTGTATTGTAATGGACTTTTGAAATCATTGGTCCAGCAGCCTAACTAATCACGTTGATCGGGAATTTCCCTCGTTACTTCCTATTTTGATAAAGCAAACTGATGATAAACCGCATCGGTAGACAGGAAACAATGTATTTACTAGGGCTGTCAAAATAACTGATTAATTTCGATTAATTAATTTGAGAAAAAATTACTGATTAAAAAAATTAGTGCAGATTAATCGATTCCGTATGACCTTTGACCCCAAGCCGTTCTAGTCAGTAAAAATTAGACTGTAAAATGAAGGAGAGAGAAGAAAACGTGCTGCCTGGATCATTGATTGGAACATTTACTTTTAAAAAATGGCCTGATGGTGTTGATAAAAAATAAAGTGTTGAAAATAAAGTCCTCTGCAATGTCTGCAGCAAGGAATTTGCATATCACCGGAGTTCATAAATTCTATAGTCGCACATCAATGCAAAGAAATAAGTGTTGACATTGAGGGGAGTGTTAATTTATTTTCATTGTGTCCCCCAGGTTATATCTGTGGCATGAAATGCCTTGTATGTGAAAAAAAAAAAACTTCTTCCCGAAGCACTTTTGAATTTATTTCCTCAGCATATTAGGGCATATCATAGATTATTATGGCAATTATTTGAACAGTAAAAATAATAATAAAAGATTGTTTGAACATTAATGTCAGTAATACTGATTAATCAATGATTCATTTGAATTTAAATATTTAAAATACTTTCACAGCAAAAATTATATATGCGATTAATTTAGATTAATTAATCACAGAGTATGTAATTAATTCAATTTTTTTTTTTATCGATTGACAGCCCTAGTATTTACCTTTGCTGTATAAATGTACACATTCTTCCGACTGCAATTTCTTGATGTTTGCAGGCGTTACTACTACCATTTACTACTGCCACTTTCGATTTCGAAACTATCGTCATCCCCTCTCATCGCTGATTGGCCCGCCAGCCTGGTGGTTGAGGGAAATGTAAGCGCATTGAGAGGAGCCAGACTGTATCTCAGTGAGATGAGAATGAGCTGAGATGCAGGCGGCCGGGGCCAGACTACTCCAACACACCTAGAACATTGGAAGTATTCAACCCCGTTTCCAAAAAAGTTGACGCTGTGTAAAATGTAAATAAAAACAGAATGCTATGATTTGCAAATCATAGTCTATATACAGTCTATAAACATTTGGGAACTGAGGAGACCAGTTGCTGGCGTTTTGAGAATGAAAAGTTGTTGTATTCTTGCCCGATATAGGATTTCAGCTGCTTGACAGTCTGGGGTTTTGTAATTCCTCCACATCATTACTTCTGAGAGACTGCCTCTCTGGGATGCTCTTATACCCAGTCATGGTAGTTAACCTAATAAGTTGTATTCTTGTTAGCATTACATAACTTTTCCAGCCATGTGTTGCCCCGTCCCAACTTTTTTTGAGATGTGTTGCTGACATCAAATTCAAAATGAGTGATTCATGAAATATTTAAATTTGTCAGTCTCAACATTTGATGGCTGTTGGCTGTCATACTTGCCACTAAGTTTATGAGATTTGCCGATTGTGAAGTTAAGTAAAGTTCACTGATACTTAGCAGGTGCTTTTAGTCCAAGCGACACCGAATCGCAACAGCGGGTTTCGGGAATTAAACCCAGCTCGAATGCTCGAATGTCAGGTGGTGACATCACTGCTGCTCCCTTTCTCCTTTTATCTACATTTTACACAGCCTTACCACTTTTTTTGAAAACGAGATTGTACATATCTGAGGATTGAAATTGTAATCCTTTAATAGATACACAAAAGAAAAAAACACATAAATAATGGTATCTCAAGAAGGTTTCATTTTTTTAGGGCTGGTGAAACAAAGCGCTTACCCTGATTGTGAAACTACCCATGAGTGAGTTCTATACTTGCTCTAGTCTAAATCATTACCCTTGACATGCGTCATTTGAAGACGTGGGGTGGGACAAAATATCGATACTGCAATATATCGTATAACTTTATCAATACGCTACCGCCAAGTATCAATATTTTTTCTAAAATATTTAATTCTATTTTTCATATTCAAAACAGACTTAACCGCCAGTTTGACTTACTAGATTCACTCTATCCTCGTGGTGGGGTTTATTAAATGAATGAGGGTAATCCTCTACACATGGTCAAATTATTTTCAATAAGCTAGAACTGTGCACTTTATACACTGTTTCAATATACCTAATAACATTGATTGATATAGCTGTTGGAATTGATTCCAGTTTATAAATATTTTTTTAAGAATTCTGTTTGATGGATTCATCTCAGTATCTCCTTTCAGTGTATTGATGGTTTTGATTGTCTAAAAGCATCTTTGCTTTTCAGGCATTCCTGCTGAAAAACATGCTGTTCAATTTTGAGAACTCAAACTGGAGAGAGCTCTCAGGTAAGTAGCAATCTTTCCACTCACACAACTACGGCTATCAACAATGCACAACACATCTGGCCACCTCAACCTGCAGTGCATGCCTTATGTAGCCTTGTCATCGGAAGACAGAGTGATGATCATTGTAATGCTGATGCCTACTCATGGTTCATGACTAGACAGTAAGACTGTCATCATAGATGTGCATAGCGGTGTATCCGTGACTCAACTGGCTGGGGCACCTGCACCGTACGCTGGTGACCCGGGTTCGATTCCCGCCCCGTGGTCCTTTCTGGATCCCACCCAGACTCTCTCTCCCACTCGCTTCCTGTCATTCTCCACTATCCTATCGAATTAAAGGCATAAAAAGCCCCAAAAAATATATACTAAAAAAAAAAAAAGAATCCCTTTGAACATACTGATAAAAGAGTATTGTGTTAATATCAATGCATAGATTTGAATATGTCCTTTTCTGCCTAATAATCTGCCACAAGTTAGGAGCCATGTCATCCCCTGGCACTGTGCAGCTGGTGCCACTATTGCCTGCACTATAAAGTGACACTATGGCTGACGATAAATAGGCAGTGTTGATGACCACTGCTATGTCATGCTGATCGATATAAAAGGGGGACTCATTTGCATTGCCAAATGACAGCAAAGTACTGTGGACCATTGAGGGCTGTTGCTTTAGTTTGGAATGTCTGCGACGTGTCTTTAAATCTTTGCTTACTATGCTCTTTTATGTCAAGGCTGCTAACAAACTGAATAGGATCTCTAAATTATACATCTCTCTCTCTCTCTCTCTCTCCTTCTCCCTCTCCACCTTTTCATCTCTCCTCTCTTTTCTCTGTCTGTTCCCATGCCCTGTGTCTTCATGCCCATGTTGTCTTCATGCCCATGTTGTCTTCATGCCCATGTTGTCTTTATGCCCATGTTGTCTTCATGCCTTATGTTCTGCCCCCCCTTCTTAGATGAGCAGCAGAAGTCTCTGCTGTGCACCACGCTGAGCGAGCTGCTGGAGTCAGCGTGCCAGAACCCGAGCCACACCTTCAGCCTGGCCGTGTGGACGCGCATTGGCAAGGACGCGGACGAGCCGGGCGACGTGCCCGCAGACATCGCCGACGGGCAGCCGCACGCCACGCAGGCGGAGAACGCCGCCCCCACGGGGCTCAGACCGCAGCAGCCGGAGCCAGCGCCCAGCCAGTCCGCAGAGCAGCAGCTGCCCAGTGAGTGCAGCGCGCTTGTGTTCACACACACACACGCACGCATGCACACGCATGCACACGCACACACACATGCACACACACACACACTTGCACACACACACATACGCACGCGCACGCGCACGCACACGCACACACACACACACACACACACGCACACACACACACACACACATACACATGTAGCTCTTGGTGTTTTTGAACATACGGCAGCTTTGCTATTGATAAGACAGTGACAAAGTAGGCAGTGAAAACTTTCCAAATGCTCATTTTTCTAAATATTACATTTGTAAATAATTGTTCATCACTCTTAATCACATTGATCCAATAGTATTGCACATACAGTACATGCATACATATGTAGTGATGACTTTTTATGTGTTATGCTGTGCTGTCAGTTCAGTAGTTCATTTGCTGGTTGGTCAGTGGAACTGAAAAATGTTGGCAGATTTTTTGACTGCAGCAACAATGATTGAGTGCATGATTGTGTTCTCCTGGCAAACTAACGTGCCCAGGCTAATCTGTAGACTGATATGTAGTGCCTTGAATCAGTGTTCTCTAATACATGTACCATGTGTGTGTTATCTGATGCCCTGTGTTTGCGTGAGTAGCTGCATTGGCTGCTGAAGATCTTGGCTTTGAGCGATTTCACTCCCTGATTCAGTAAGTTTATAGACCTAACCCTGTTCCTCATTAATTACTGTGTAATAAAGTAGTAATAACAGTAGACCTCATCATAAGATGTAATTATGGTATTAGTTCCACAAAATATTGAATGTAAAGTCATTTATACCCCACTTAAAATGCAATGGTTTATTGTCACGTAAGCTGTTATGGTATTTGAATATGCTTTCATACAGGGGAATCAAATGTCCTTTCTTATGGATTGCAGTCGTATAGAGTAGAGAAAATGAACAGACCAAAAACATTCTTTAGTGTTCTTTACTGAATACATTCATGACATTGACTACCTCGAATCTGAGATGGATTTCACATGTTTGACGGTGCCTTTGAGAGTGCTGCAATTCAGCTTACTTTAAGGACATACATGCATGCATGATTGGGTTATTGCATCTTGTATTTTGATGTTGAAAAAAATAATATGCCATGGATTAGTGCATAAAGCACTGCAGAGCATTTGCTTGTTGATGCTTAATTGGTACTAATATACCTCTGTTTTTTAATATAATCACGTGTGTGTGTGTGTGTGTGTGTGTGTGTGTGCGCGTGTGTGTGCCTGTGTGTACTTTCTCAGCAAGCGCACATTAAACTCCGTGTGTGAGCTGCGAGAGGCTGTGTTGTCCCTCTACGACAGCTGGAGGAACAAATTTGGAGTTCTGCTCTTCCTCTATTCAGTCATCCTCACTAAAGTAAGTGTCTATATGACCGTCATCCTCACTAAATATGACCGTCATCCTCACTAAATATGACCGTCATCCTCATTAAATATGACCGACATCCTCACTAAAGTAAGTGTCTATATGACAGTCCTCCTCACTAAAGTAAGGTCTATATGACCCGTCATCCTCACTAAATATGACCGTCATCCTCACTAAAGTAAGTGTCTATATGACCGTCATCCTAACTAAATATGATCGTCATCCTCACTAAATATGACCGTCATCCTCACTAAAGTAAGTGTCTATATGACAGTCATCCTCACTAAAGTAAGTGTCTATATGACAGTCATCCTCACTAAATATGACCGTCATCCTCACTAAAGTAAGTGTCTATATGACCGTCATCCTAACTAAATATGACCGTCATCCTCACTAAATATGACCGTCATCCTCACTAAAGTAAGTGTCTATATGACAGTCATCCTCACTAAAGTAAGTGTCTATATGACAGTCATCCTCACTAAATATGACCGTCATCCTCACTAAATATGACCGTCATCCTCACTAAAGTAAGTGTCTATATGACAGTCATCCTCACTAAATATGACCGTCATCCTCACTAAATATGACCGTCATCCTCACTGAAGTAAGTGTCTATATGACAGTCATCCTCACTAAAGTAAGTGTCTGTATGACAGTCATCCTCACTGTGCTCTGTTTTAACCTGAACTTGTCTGTTCTGTCCCATGATCTTGTCCCTCTGTTGTATTGTGGCCTATGGTTGACTGTTTTGTATGCCAGTGAGTGAAAGAAGAATGTCTATTCTCTAGTGTCGTTTGTGTGTTACTTCTCTATGTTGACACCGCCTTTTTGCCTTTTCCTGTCTCCGTGTGTGTGTGTGTGTGTGTGTGTAGGGGATAGAGAACATCCGGAATGAGATTGAAGACACTACTGAGCCGCTCATAGACCCGGTATATGGCCATGGCAGGTAAGAGACAGCATGGAGACCAGTTATTTACAGCCTCTGAGTAAACATTTCATCCAATAAAAGAGATTTGTTTGAATCGGATGAAGGTGTGGTTTGAACACATTAACCATTTTTTTTGTCTATGTCCCTCCCTGCAGTCAGAGCTTGATCAACCTCCTGGTGTCGGGTCGTGCTGTGTCAAACGTATGGGATGGTGACCGGGAGTGCTCTGGAATGAGTGAGATTGTTTAACATTTTCTTTATGTAGAGGATGCATTGATTCTTGTTTTTGTTTTGTTTTGTTTTGTTTTGTTTTGAATGGTATGCTGGCATGCCACTAGAGGACAGTGTTGTTCCACCCCAAGTGAATCCAACCATCAGTGCATATCATACAGCACACATTGAACTGAACCTCAGGGAGGGTTTATGATACACTTTAAGTCAGCGTTTCTCAAACTGTGGGTCGCGGAGACATGCCAGGTGGGGCGCGAACTGACGTGAAAAACAGGAGTTTTTTTTATTTATTTTTGTATCTGTAGCCTGGGCCCAGGTAGCACCCAATGCGCAATGGACGCACTGTGTTATTCACAGGGAAGCGCTCGTGTCAAGGCAGCTTAGTTAGTCCTGACCGACCTACATGAGATTTTGAACGTTGTTGTGAGAGTGGTGAGTTTCATCAAAACCCGGCCCTTAAAATCGCGTCTATTCTCCGCACTTTGCGAAGAGATGGTAGCTGACCAAAAGGCTGTACTGTTTCACAGCGAGGCAAGGTGGCTTTCCCGAGGTAAAGTGCTGTCGCGCGTGTTTGAGCTCCGAGTCGCCTCTTCTTGGAGGAAGAGCGCATGTTTGAATCTGCAAGCACGTTTACTAATGAACATTTCTTGACGAAGCTGGCCTATCTTAGCGATATATTTCATATATCTTAGCGATACATTTGAGTTAAATATCCAGTTACAAGGCAAAGACAAGCACCTACCTCACCTAGCAAATAAGATTACTGCATTCACCAAAAAAACTGTATGGGACAAGCACCTCGATCGCGACAGTATTATGCCTTTGAGATTTCTGAGCGAAATCGCTGAAACGTCTGATTGGGAGGCACTCTTGTGATCCCATGTATTAAACAGTAGGCCTACATCACATCCCTGCAAAGTTTATTTCAAAAATATTTCCCAACCAGCAGTGCTCAGTATGACTGGATTATGGATCCATTTAATGCAGCATGTTGGTATTTCATTGAATATATTGTACAATGCTGTAAAATGGCCTATACTTCCTAATATGTTGCTGGAAAACAGAAATATGTGTGTTATGTATTTATTTATTATTATATCTGCAGCACCAGCTGATTTTAACTCTGTTGAAGAGGATATATTTAGAACTTGTCATTATTTCAATAAATTTGACAATTTTAAGCTTGACCTACCACTTTCTTAGAGCGATGAGGGACAGGTGGGGCTCGAGAATGCCCCCTTGATCAAAGTGGGAAATAAAAGAAAAAGTTTGAGAACCACTGATCTAGTTTGTTAACTACCACAGTCACGAGTTGGGTCGCGATAGTCTGTCATTTTTAAAAAGTGGGTCCCCAGAAACAAAGTTTGAGAAACACTGCTTTAAGTCCAGATGTAAACTTACACTACATAGGGCCTCTTTAAGCCAGACCTGAGATACTTAGTCTCTTCCTGATTTGGTATTTATTAAAATCGTACCAAATAATTCAAGTTAACCATGACGAAAAGTGTCCTAAATTTCCACATATCTATATGGTCACAAACTTCTATAAATGAATGTGGTTATATATTGTAATTGCCGGGTGAACTTTGAACCAAATTACTCATTTCAATCTCGCAGCAAACTATTTTCCTGATTTAAATTACTGAACAGCTTCTTAAGAGTACTAGAATTATTTTGAAACCCTCGGACTGCAGCAGTCTAAGGTTGCCTTCACACTTGGTCCATTTAATTGGACCGAACCCGAGTGCAATTACCCCCCAGCCCCCCCAGCCCTGAGCCAGCTGGTTTCTGTTCACATCACAGTTTTGTTTACAGACCCGGGCCCGTTTATGTCATAAACACTAGTTTATATTTATCAATATTGTTTGACAACGTCGCAACAACGACAGTGTATATCCTTGTTTTAGAACAGATAGCATTCAAACTGCGCCGGAGTTCTAGCGAACCGTACCCCAGACCACTGTTTTCTGACGGAATCTGGTCCGGTCCCGGGCCCACACCTGGGTTCGGTAGACTGTTCACATTAGCAAAAATAACCGAAACCTAGGGAGCGGACCGCGCCCTTAAACCAATAATAATCCTCCATTGACACTGTTTAAAAAACAGTCATTTTTATTAGTGTTCAATCTGATACAGTGATTCTGTTTCATTCTGACACATGGCTGCTGTGTTTCATTTAGACATATGGCAATGTAAGGTTTACATCACATAACAGGAGAACCCAAGGACAACCCAACCCTTTCATGTGTTGAACACAGTACAATGAGGAGTACAAGGCCACCTTAAAGAAATATCAGTATGATCAAAACAGGACCAGTAGAATGTTCTTAAGGGAGTTTAACTGAATCTTTCTGTGTGTGTGTGTGTGTGTGTGTGTGTGTGTGTGTGTGTGTGTGCGTGTGTTTCAGAGCTGAAAGGGATAAATGAACAGGCCACAGTAGGATTTCTCACACTCATGGAGTCGCTGAGGTACTGCAAGGTAAGAAAGTAATGCGTGCACACACACCCTCTCCTACACTGACAAACAGCATGCATGCACACACACCCTCTCCTACACTCACAAACAGCATGCATGCACACACTCACAAACAGCATGCATGCACACACACACTCTTCTACACTCACAAACAGCATGCATGCACACACACACTCTTCTACACTCACAAACAGCATGCATGCACACACACACTCTTCTACACTCACAAACAGCATGCATGCACACACACACTCTTCTACACTCACAAACAGCAACAACCAGGCACAAATGCATCATATATATATTTGGGCAAAAACCCATTTTCCCATGTTTATTCTTAAGACGGTCTCATAAAACGTAATACTTCAAACTCTCTATCTCTCTTCCTTTCTCTTTCTCTCTCTCTCTTTCTGACACACACACACACACACTCACATCCACAGGACAGCGCTCTGGCTGCTACCAATGTGTAAATAAATATTTGGTCTCAATGCCTCGGTTAACACATTAACCGAGATAACAGATCTCTCCCACACAAACACAAGTCGTTCCCACACATTAGCTTGGTGTGTTTGCAGAGCACCTAAGCTATTTGGGATGTAAACAAGGGTTAAGGAAACGCTTCCACAAAGTTTAGAGAGAGAGAGAGAGAGAGAGAGAGGGGAGAACTGGACGGGTGAAGAGGAAAATCAGTTCTAAAGTAGGGGCTCTGAGGCTAGGGGTTACTCAGCCATCCAAAAGTTTACCATTGTGGACAGAACCACAATTTCAGACTGCAGCTGCCGCTGTTTGTGCTGATGGATGTTGGCGTTTGCTTCTACAGTCAAGATGCTCTGTGTGCTTACTGCTTCCATGCTAATTTATATACCTCTGGTGTATGGAGCGCCTCGGACATAATGAATCAGAGCTGTTAGTGGCTGTGGTGCGTGCCGTGATGGGGCAGATTTGGCAGTGGTTGGGCCTGTGGTTTTTGGCTTGGTTGTTCAGGGGAAATGAGATCTGTGCCATTTCCGTGTCAAGAGGACTTGGTCAACAGCCACACACAAATACACACACACACACACACACGCACCCGCACAAGCACATAAATCCGATCCCATAATGGCCTTTGACATTGTAGTATGCCTGTCTGACCTCTGTCAAAGTAGGAAAAGACACACACACACACACACTATGCTTATATGCCAGCTTGAATACAGTGTTCTTTGTGCACAGCCAGCTGCCAGCACCTTACAATACACCCACCCAGCACACACCACACACATATTCAACAACAATACTAGAATATGATACATGTCTGTCACAAGTATTAGCATGCATGTCTCTCTCTTTCTGGCTTTACATGAATGTAAAAGCACTGTTTCTTCACTGTGAAGTCCAGTAACATTATAGGGATGTGTTTATTATGCATGCCTCAATGAGAGTGAATAATGGTGTTTCTGTTGGGAGCGAACCCCCTCAACCTGAGCTCTGAAGATGAGGGGAGTGTGGGATGTTGAGTGAGAAGATGGGGAGAGAGAGAGAGGGGGGGGGGCAAGGAAGGACAAGGAGAAAGTGTAGCAGGAGGAGAGGAAGATGAGTGGAAAGTGTAGCAGGAGGAGAGGAAGATGAGTGGAAAGTGTAGCAGGAGGAGAGGAAGACGAGTGGAAAGTGTAGCAGGAGGAGAGGAAGACGAGTGGAAAGTGTAGCAGGAGGAGAGGAAGATGAGTGGAAAGTGTAGCAGGAGGAGAGGAAGATGAGTGGAAAGTGTAGCAGGAGGAGAGGAAGAGAGGAAGACGAGTGGAAAGTGTAGCAGGAGGAGAGGAAGATGAGTGGAAAGTGTAGCAGGAGGAGAGGAAGAGAGGAAGATGAGTGGAAAGTGTAGCAGGAGGAGAGGAAGATGAGTGGAAAGTGTAGCAGGAGGAGAGGAAGAGAGGAAGATGAGTGGAAAGTGTAGCAGGAGGAGAGGAAGACGAGTGGAAAGTGTAGCAGGAGGAGAGGAAGACGAGTGGAAAGTGTAGCAGGAGGAGAGGAAGATGAGTGGAAAGTGTAGCAGGAGGAGAGGAAGACGAGTGGAAAGAAGGATGAGGACACAAATGGAGATGAAGAAAGGGAAAGAGGGGGTATAGGGGTACATAGGGTGGGAAAGAGGGGGTATAGGGGTACATAGGGTGGGAAAGAGGGGTACATAGGGTGGGAAAGAGGGGGTATAGGGGTACATAGGGTGGGAAAGAGGGGGAGCTGATGAAAGATGAAAAGAAGGATTTGGAACCTTGTACTTGGAATCCATTCTGCCAAACTGGAAACATCTTATATGGCTTCTGAGTGAGAGCAATCATCTGCACACATGTGCATTCTGTCTTTTGCACACACACAAACACACACACATGTGCATTCTCTCTTTTGCACACACACACACACACACACATGTGCATTCTCTCTTTTGCACACACACACACACACACACACACACACACACATGTGCATTCTCTCTTTTGCACACACACACACACACACACACACATGTGCATTCTCTCTTTTGCACACAAACACACACACATGTGCATTCTCTCTTTTGCATACAAACACACACACATGAAGACTATTACTACAGACTGATCCATCATCAATCCAGATGCATTCTGAGGTAGTGGAACATTTATTCCTACAGCTTCATCAATCCTGACCTCCTCTTTCTCTTAGTGTGTGTGTGTGTTTGTGTTTGTGTGTGTGTGTGTGTGTGTGTGTGTGTGTGTGTGTGTGTGTGTGTGTGTGTGTGTGTGTGTGTGTGTGTGTGTGTGTGTGTGTGTGTGTGTGACATGTATATCTACAGCATCTTTGTGCGAGTGATTTTGGCTGTCTCATGAGCATGGATTCAATCCAGTCAATTTTGGTCATTTTTGCTGACTCATGAATACTAAATGCTGAGTAGAGGTCCAGGTGAGTGTAGGTGCTGTGCGCAGGGACATTCCTTTCACTCAGATTCAAAGGCCAACTGGCCCATTGACTGTATATGAAATTCATTTTTCTGAAATGTGTTTGTGTGTGTGCAAAGTTTAGTCTTATTTGCAGCCTAAATCCATTTGAAGTGTTGTGCAACCACTGGCAAGCTTGTGTGGGTTGGAGTAGGGAACTGCCTCAGCCCTTTTGTGTTTGCCAAAGAATATTTCCCCGAGCACATCACTCTCAATACACTATTGTCCCACTTAATCACTATTAGACCAGTAGTGTTTGCCCGAATACATTGCTGAAGGAGAACTCATTCATGAATTACCGAAGGACTGTCAGCATATCTTGGCAAAAAAGCTCTCTTTGTGGTAGCAGCAGTTCACTGCTACTTGCTCGCTGTGGTGTTAAGCACTGTGATGTTGAGGGCTGCAGAGACAGTGTCTGTGTTCTGTGGATGGATAGTGAGTGAGTGGGGATTTGAAATGTGAGATGAAGACATCTCTTTGGTTGTTAGGAGGATAAATTTGGTTGTTGCTGTGTGTTCTTGACCTGCAAGAGTTTGGTTGTTGTTATGCGATATTGACGGGTATGAGTTTGGTTGTCGCTGTGCGTTGTTGACAGGTGTGGCTTTGGTTGTCGGGGTATGTTATTAACTGGTATGAGTTTGCTTGTTGCTGTAAGTTTGATCTGTTTTTATTCTTTATATGTTATGTGAGTGTATAAGTATAAGTATACTCTTTTGATCCCGTGAGGGAAATTTGGTCTC
>NW_027468587.1:4808349-4813349 GCF_046254945.1 Alosa pseudoharengus | reverse complement strand
GGTACACACACACACACACACTCACCGTCCCCTTTTGACACATGTCAGGGAGATTGAGTCCAGATCTAAACACATACACACATGCACATGCCTGTTACCTCAGCTGCACAACTTGTCCCGATGCAACATGCTACATTTGTGTGTGTGTGTGTTAAAGTTATGGTGTCATCAGGGTCATCAGTCCCCATTCTACCACACAGGAAACACAAAGCAAAAAGCTGTTTATTTGAACAAAGATGAGAAGGTCAGAAGAGCAGCAGACCAACCTCCCAATCCCACTACTCAGTATTGCTCAGTACTCAGTACCTAGTGTCAGGGCCAGAACGATGATTGCTCAGTACTCAGTACCTAGTGTCAGGGCCAGAACGATGACTAGACCAGAGCTGCTCTCTGTCACTTTATTTATACAGGCCTCAAGATAGAAGGAGAGCAATAGAAAGATAATAAAGAAAGCGAAAGCAAGAAACTGGCAGATGGGGGTCCACAGCTGTATTTGTCTTTCTACTTTCTACAGAATGGAACCCTCTCTCTCTCTCTCTCTCTCTCTCTCTCTCTCTCTCTCTCTCTCTCTCTCTCTCTCTCACTCTCACTCACTCACTCTCACACTCTCACATTATCACTCACTCACACACACACACACGCACACACACTCTCTCTCTCTCACTCACTCACTCACTCACATACACACACACACACACACACACACACACACACACACACACACACACACACACACACTCTCTCTCTCTCTCTCTCACTCTCTCTCTCTCTCCCTCTCTCTCACTCACACACACACACACAGTCACTTATGCTAGTATGACTTCATTGTCATCATCTATTTAGATTAAATGGGCATGCTTTAGTTCTTACTCTACAAAAGTGTTAGTCTGAGCACTCTTGTTAATGAGCTTGGCACCAGTTTACAGGAAGCCTGTTTAGTACTTGATCTAGAGTTACACAGTTGCCATTGGATTAGTGTTTTATTGCTAGTCTACATGTGGCTATTTTGGGGCAGACTACTTTAACTTAATGATTGATAACTGATACTTATTAAAAAACCGAGAAACATTTTTGAGAGTGAGGGTAAAAGAGAGCGAAAGATGGATGAGTGAGAACTGGATGTTTCTGTAAAAGTTGAAGCATAATCTTTTTAACTCTGTAAACAACATTCCTGTCGCCTCTGCCTAGTTTTATAAGAACAATGTGCTGCTGAGGGTGTGTGTGTGTGTGCGTGTGTGCGGGTGTGTGTGTGTGTGAGAGAGAGAGAGAGATCGAAGAGTAAAAGAGTACATGCCGTACAAAACATACAGCTTAAGAGCCAATGCAAAATCAAATACGCACACCAAATCACACACATTGCCAAATCACACACATACTTACTCTCACTTTATTTTCCAACCAAGAAGAATAATGGCCAAATGAAAATGTCCACACACATACACAAACACACTGTAGTCAAATTCGTCTGCTCCTCTTACAGATGCTAAAGGCAGGAAAGGCTCTCCTAAAGCTTACTAAAGGCAGAATCAGCCTCACACAACTATCACATACCCATGTTGTGGTGCGCATTCACACACGTGTCCAAGAGTCTATGGAGGATTGGACAACTTCACTGCAGTTAGACCTCATGGAATGTGTGTGTGTGTGCATGTGTGTGTGACCATCTGAAAGAAATCCTGTCTGACACCCAGTATGTAAACATGTCGGCCAACAAAAGGCAGTATTTGTGAAGTGAATTGTTTTTTGTCTCGCTTAAGAGAATATGAGGACAGTTTACATTGTCACATTGTGCTTCTCACTCCCTTCCACCCACCCCCCCCCCCCCCAAACAGATAATGGCTTCATTCCCGACACTCTTCTGGAAGATGTGATGAAGGCTTTGGACCTAGTTTCTGAACCAGAATAGTAAGTGTGTGTGTGTGTGTGTGTGTGTGTGTGTGTGTGTGTGTGTGTGTGTGTGTGTGTGTGTGTGTGTGTGTGTGTGTGTGTGTGTGTGTGTGTGTGTGTGTGTGTGTGTGTGTGTGTGTGTGTGTGTGTGTGTGTGTGTGTGTGTGTGTGTGTGTGTGTGTGTGTGTGTGTGTGTGTGTGTGTGTGTGTGTGTGTGTGTGTGTCTCTGTCCACTGCTCCCGGTCTCTATGTGTGTGATTGTGCAGTGATGGGAAGGGGGGACATTTTGTGAGGTGAAGAGAAATTGATGATGGAGAGAAAAAAGACAGATGGGAAGAGAGGGAGATAAAGGGGGAAGAGAGGGAGATAAAGGGGGGAGAGAGGGGGATAAAGGGGGGAGAGAGGGGGGGAAGCAACAGATGAGCGAGAGAGAGAAGGAGGGAGTGAGAAAGAGAGCGAGATGGGGAGATAGTCAGAAAGAGATCAAGATGGGAGGATAGTCAGAAAGAGAGAAGACAGAATGGAGAGAGAGAAATGGGAAGATGGAAGGAAAGAGAGATGGAGAGACAGAAAGAGAGAGAGAAGAAAACAGGATAGGAAAAGAGAAAGACAGAAAGAGAGGGAGAAGGAGAGAGGATAGGAGAGAGAGGGAGAAGGAAAGAGAGATGGGGAAGAAAGTAGGAAAGAGAGGTGGAGAGACAGAAAGTAAGAATGTAGAGAGAGAGAAAAGGAAAGAGATAGAAAGATTAAAAAGAAGGAAAGAGGGAGAGAGAGGTGGGGGTTAATAGTGGAGAGCGGGTTATGTGGGGGCGGACTCTGGAGGAAATGATGGGGAGGTGGCTGGGCTGGAAAGGTGAAGGGGGGGGGGTGTCTCTTTCATGTTTTCCTCATAAAACTGATGCAGTCACCAGAGCCAGGGTGTGGGTGTGTACCAGTGTGTAAGAACACTCGGATTTCTTCCTTAAAAAGCCAAGATTGTGTTTTTATCTGTATGATGTGAAATAATCTGGTCAAATAGCAGGCATTGCCCAGACGCTGCTAAATATAGTGGCTCCTGCTCCTGCTCCACATGTACACACACCAGCCAGCCGTAAATTAACTGTGTTTTTAAACACAACACACGCCTCTCAGCGCCAACACAACACACCCTCCCTGGCGCACACAGACACACACTCCTGGAGAACCTCACCGCAGAAGAATCTGTTTTAGACACGCTCACATTCATGTGTCAGAGAGAGTGAAAGAGTCTGTGAATGTATTATTTTGACTCCTCAGAGATATGTTGTATGAAGATATAGATATAAATATAAATATATTATTGGAAAGACAAAAAGGAAAAAGCGGAGGGGAACCGAAGATGTAATTAAAGGTTTTTAAGCTTGCCAAAGGTTTGGCCTACTGCAAGCACCTATTCAGAGAAGGAAGTCACACTATTCAAAGAATTGAACACGGCGAGGTTATACCTGTCTTGAGTTATACCTTTCGTATCCTCAGTATTGCCCAAGCAAGATGGCACTGTCCATGTGTGTCCAGTCGGAATGCCTGCTGGCCTCTAGTTTCTCAGCAGTTCTGTGTGTGTGTGTGTGTGTGTGTGTGTGTGTGTGTGTTTCAGTGTGAACCTGATGAAGAGCAAGCTGGACCCTGAGAGCCTGGGCATAGTGCTGCTGGGTTCCTTCCTCATGGAGTTCTTTCCAGAGCAGGTACGTACGGATGGCTGTGGCACACTGAGGGCGTGTCAGTCCCGGGGGCATGGGGGGGCTTTGGGGGGCCGGGCCCGTCCTGGAAGTCATCTGTGCCCGCCCTGGACCAGCTTGGCTGCACCAACCAACCCCACTTCCCCAATCCCATGGATTGATTTTGAACACTGTACAGAACAATGTAGGCCTATATTATAGGTTTGTCAATATAGCAAGTAGCAAATAAAACTTGTCAAATCTGTATAATTCCGTAGCTAATCAATCAGGAACATTAGGTAAGCCCAGCTATCACATAAATGGAGAGGAGGTTTTAGTGGCGCAGTCTACTTCACTTCTGTACTAACCCCTGTCATCCGATGACAAATATGGCTCATCGGCTCGCAGATAGGCTATGTCTCGTATCGTAGTTAGTAGAAGTAGGCCTAGTAGTTTCTGGGTTTGTTTGATAGCGTTAACCTTTACTGTTTTTTTCTTCTGACCTAGTCGGAGAACATAGAGCTTGTTACCACTCCAGGGCCGAAGTTATCCGTAACTTCGGGGCTAACTCCCTAACACTCTATCTGAAATTGGTTAGCAAATGAACGAGGATATTGGTTTTATCTGCGCATTTATTTTTGCATTATTTTGAATATGACTCGCTCCAGTCTCAACAGCACGTCTACTTTTTCCTCACGTATCTCAGTTCTAACACACACATCCCCTCTCGCTTTCTCTCTCTCTCCATCCCTGCATACGGGGCTTTCTTAAAGGAGCTGCACCATTTTACAACAATTGCATCTACATTTTCATATTGGAATGTTTTGTCAAGTGTAAGCTTAAACTATCGTGATCAATTTAAGTTCCCGTGCCCCCCCCTGCAAAGGTGTAATGCCCGTCCGTGAATTTGTGTGTGCCGCCGGGTCTGGCGCGTGTGTGTATTTGCCGGGGTGTGTCTGTGTGCCTGTTTATTTTTTCCAGGGCAAACCTTTAGTCTATGAAGAGTCTTGTAGGTCTTCTGGTATCTCGTGCATAGTTCATTTTAAGGTACTTCCCCACAGACCCTCCTGCCATGTGTGTGTGTCTGTGTATGAACCAGCCGTGTGTGTGTGTGTGTGTGTGTGTGTGTCTGTCTGTGTATGAACCAGCCGTGTGTGTGTGTGTGTGTGTGTGTGTGTGTCTGTGTATGAACCAGCCGTGTGTGTGTGTGTGTGTGTGTGTCTGTCTGTGTATGAACCAGCCGTGTGTCTGTGTGTGTGTGTGTGTGTGTGTGTGTGTGTGTGTGTGTGTGTGTCTGTGTATGAACCAGCCGTGTGTGTGTGTGTGTGTGTGTGTGTGTGTGTGTGTGTGTGTGTGTGTGTGTGTGTGTGTGTGTGGGGGGGGTGTTAGAGAGGGGGAGAGAGAGAGAGACCGTTAGAGAGGGGGAGAGAGAGAGCATTA
>NW_027468587.1:4798349-4805849 GCF_046254945.1 Alosa pseudoharengus | reverse complement strand
TTCACAGACCAAACACTATTATTGTGATAAAATCATCTTAACTTAAAGTAATCGCTCCTTCAGGCCACGGTACCTGTGATGGGCTGATCAGACGCTGGATGTGGAGTCTTTGATGTCTCCTCTGTAGCCATGTTATAGTGCCATCGGTGTAAGCAAGGGAGGGCTGGAAATGTGTAATTGGGTGTTAGGTTTAACTCAAAGGCGTTCACTCTAGCATAAACAAGTGCACACACACACACACATAAACATCCATCTAGGTGGAGAATTGTGATGATGGATTGGACTGCTCTTAAAACAGGAAGCACCAAAGGAAGTAAGCGTTTACAGTTAGAAGTAGTTAGAGTGCTGTGCACACACACATAAACACACATGCATACACACACACACATATAAACACATACATACACACTTGCATGTGTGCACGAGTGGGCATTTATACATTTTCAAAAATGCTATGCACATGGTCCTCTCTCTCTGCCTCTCCCTCTTTCCCTCTCTCTCTCTCTCTCTCTCAGCCTAATGTATACTCTCTCCCTCTTTCCCTCTCTCTCTCTCTCTCTCCACCTAATGTATACTCTCTCCCTCTTTCCCCCCTCTCTCTCTCTCTCTCCACCTAATGTATACTCTCTCACTCTGAAATGTACACATGCAGATGCATACACACCCAGGCACATAAAGAGGCGATGACCCTGACATTGTGCGTGTGGCTGTGGGGGTGTGTGGTGCAGGTGAAGATGGCCAGTAAATCACAAACTAAAAACAGGCACGCTGAACATGCACATTCTTCCAAAGTTCACACACATATGTGCACCACGAGTTCTTAAAGTAGGACAGGTAACATACATGTGCACGCACAGACACACACACACACATTCAGCAATGCAACTCGAGCTTTTCCATATGGAAGCCATCCACATGCTCAGGTTTGATGATGTCATCACAGGAGGCCAAGAGCCTAATGAGCACTGAACACACCCTTGTGTGTGTGTGTGTGTGTGTGTGTGTGTGTGTGTGTGTGTGTGTGTGTGTGTGTGTGTGTGTGTGTGTGTGTGTGAGAGAGAGAGAGGGGGAGAGAGAGAGAAAAAAGTGTGAGATCAAGTAATACATTTGTTATTTTTTGTTTTTATAACTTTGTGTATTAATAATCATAAATATACCCTCTCTCTCTCTCTCTCTCTCTCTCTCTCTCTCTCTCTCTCTCTCTCTCTCTCTCTCTCTCTCTCTCTCTCTCTCTCTCTCTCTCTCTCTCTCTCTCTCTCTCTCTCTCTCTCTCTCTCTCTCTCTCTCTCTCTCTCTCTCTCTGTGTGTTTGTGTGTGTGTGTGTGTGTGTGCATGGGTGTCCATGCAGGTGTGTTATGTGGAGGGCACAGCACTGGTGCTGGGTTTCGAGGACCCCATGGTACGGACGGACGACACCCCGGTCAAGCGTTGCCTGCAGACCAAATGGCCATACATTGAGCTGCTGTGGACCACAGAGAGGTCTCCCTCGCTCAACTGAGACGCCTCCACCACCCCCACCTCCCGTTCACACAGACGCGTACACATCCCTCCCCACAACTCATAACAGGAATGCTGGAACTTCCATCACACACACACACACCTGTACACATTTACGCAGCAAAAAAAAGCAATTCACTGTCACATCATCAGTACATAAGGACCCCTGTACTCACGCCACTTAGGAGGCCACTGCAGTGCCTGAACTGAAAACAGATATGTATGGACTCCTTTATACACACACAACCACACACACACATGTATACTCATGACTGTTTTACATGTTTGGAATGGCTTGTACATTTTTTTGAAATATATTTCAAGTGTTTCGTTTCTTAAAATCCTCAGAAATGCTGAACAATTGATTAATAAGTATTTTTTTATTTTATTACTTTTGCATTTTGTTTGTTTTGTTTCTTTGTTTTGCATTCTCCCCTTCCCCTTGCACTCTAATGTCTTGTGTGGGACACATGTTGGACTTGTTTAACCTGACTGAGAGCTGACAGAGACGGTCAGAAATGTCGGCCCATTGGCACCATGTTTAAGGGTTCCTTCTAGTTGAATTGTTTGAAACCTCAGAGGATATTTAAGTGACCGGAGGACCAAAGCATCAAGACGGATATTATTTGTGTTCCTTGACAGAGAAACGGAACAAACCCAAACAAACACACACACACACACATACACACACACATACATACTTACTTGTATGCACTCATACTTCTAAGAGAGAGCAAGACACACACCCACTGCATATGTGACGGGTGGGACAGGTTTTTTGGAGAGGAAGATGCACCAGTCCGATACACTACAGAAGAGGAGAGGACTAGATGGGAGTGGACTCTGAAACAGACGTTTGGCCTGATCAAGCCAAGCGGTCCGCTCCAGAAGTGCTCATGGGAGAGCGCTCTTCGTTTCTCTCCTGGGTTGCTACAGGCCAAGAATGGGACGCCTGTTTCAGAGCACTCTGGTTTGATTTGCACGGGGATGGGATGGGGAAAAACTACCCGCAATCGTTATTTATTCTGCCCCCAATGGCTTGCCCAAAAATAAACACCCCCTTTCTTCTCCTTTTTCTGTGTGAAGTCAGTCTTGTGTGTGTGTGTGCTTGTGTGTGTGTCTGTGTCTGTGTCTGTGCATGTGTGTACACATCAGTAAAACCAGATCAGGGTTCAACATTGTGATCTCAAGATTTTGGAGGAAGGTCATTTAAATAAAAAGGGATCCCATGAGCTGCCGTTCACTGGAATTATATGTTATTCAAAAAGACCAGTGCCCTTTGTCAGTCTATGCTAATGTAGACTGTCTGTCTACGACGATCTAGATCATTCAAACCAAATACCAAGGTAATACCACAACCATCTGCAAGACATCCTCTTGTGTATGTCAAGATATCTATGATTGGTCACTGTTAATGGGCATTTCCAACCTGTTCAGTCTCTCCCCGTAGAAGTGCTCCTTTGTTTTCCAAAGGCCAACTGCACATCTATGGTCGTCCGATGGAAAGATTTCAATTACAGGTGCATGGCTGGGAAACGTTCTTGGTTGAAACCGTGCTCCGTTTCGTCCGTGCCTATAGCGTATTTTGTTTCACTTGAGGGCGCTGTGATCTATGGGCCGTACGGCCCTGTGACAAGTGTAAACACTCGTGCGCATATGGTCAACTGGTCTACGACTGTCTGGAGACTTTCACATTTCAGCCGAGGGAGTTTCATCAACCCGCTTAAACAATGAGAGTTTATATACCGACGCTGAAAGTAAAACTCGCGTCAGAAATGAAGGTCATATTTTACACTGAACTGTGAACTCCACTGCAGTGGAATAGCTTGATGGCATTTCAAATGCACCCTTGAGAATGTGCTTATTGTAGGTCCATTGCTCTAACAGAGGGAACCGGTCCACTGCCTTCCCCCACCCCCACTCGTGCTGTCAGCTGTCTCTTTTTCTCTCTGAAATTCCTCTCAGATCCAGACCATGGTGAATTGATTATGTTTTAATACCCCTTGAGTGTGTGTTGTCAAGTGTGAGTCCACAGGTACCTGAAAGAAAGATTGCCTAGTAGTCTTGCAGTAACTTCTTTCCAAACTTCTTCCAAAAATCAATGATAAACTTGGAGCAGCATAGGCCTCAGCATGTATAAGTATACTCTTTTGATCCTGTAAGGGAAATTTGGTCTCTACCTTTATCCCAATCAGTGAAACATACTCAGCACACAGTGAGGTGAAGCACACACTAATTCCGACGCAGTGAGCTGCCTGCTACAGCGGCACTCGGGGAGCAGTGAGGGGTTAGGTGCCTTGCTCAAGGGCACTTCAGCCGTGGAGGTGGACACGGGAGAGTAGTGCTCAACCACTTCCCCACATTTTTCCTACTGGTCAGGAATCGAACCAGCAGCCCTTCAATTACAAGCCCGAAGCCCTAACCAGTAGGCCACGGCTGCCCATGTTTGTTGGGCTACCTTGTGTGAGGTATCTATATAGGTTTTTGCAGTTGGAAATTCACACCACCTTCAGGTGTTCCTGGACAAGAATACAGGTGAGGAAATTGTAAAGATCTTGCATTGCATTATATCTCAACTGTCCTTTTTATCTTGTGATAGGGGTGGCAGTCAAAAGCGCTAGCAAGAGCTAATGCCATCTGTATGTCTGCACTGTATTGTGTTCTGCTATGCCAATGTAATCAATGAGTTAGAATATCTTTAGAACAGAGGCCCTCATTACCTACCCCAATCCCATCTCTGCTTGAATGTTAAGCACCTGAAGAGCAAGTCAAGTTCAGGCAAGCCTGTTCATGAACAGTAAGGCCATCTACAGCACCTTCAGCGGATACAGGTTGGTATTTAACCCTCATGCATGACATGATCTTAATCTGGTGGATGATGTGTGAGTAGTGCTGTGTTCTCAAACTGCTGTTTGATTGATGTGTGAGTAGTGCTGTGTTCTCAAACCTGCTGCTGCAGGACCCCCCTCCCTTGTGTGTTCTGTGCTCCATGGTGTTTTAAGCCCTCACCGTCGACTTCAAGGCAGCGCTGCGACCGTCGACTTCAAGGCACTTAACCCATAACCCTAACCCTTGCCTAACCCAGTGCCTTCCATGCAGCGTTGCCTGGGAGACGGCATTGGGGGCTTAAAACACCATACACTGTGTTCTATTTTCCCCAACTCCTCATCTTGTTTAAACCTAAATTGTTTTAATGGAACTCTGATTTAGCTAATTAAACGTGCAGAGCAGGGGGGAGAGTTGCGGGCATCCCTCTATGGGAGTGTAGATGAATTTCCAGACTGCTTCTAGTCTGTAGGCCTATGTGGTAAACCCCCCATGTGGCTGAAATGACATGCTGTGTCAAATAAAGCTGGAAGTGGAACAGTGTGTCTTATTGAGGTTTTATTATCCACTGGTGACGCATGGAATGTGCAAATGATCTTCCACTCAGAATTCATACCAATCCATATGCACTCACATCACAGCATACAGTCATAACTTCACTCACATCACAGCACACAGTCATAACTTCACTCACATCACAGCACACAGTCATAACTTCACTCACATCACAGCACACAGTCATAACTTCACTCACATCACAGCACACAGTCATAACTTCACTCACATCACAGCACACAGTCATAACTTCACTCACATCACAGCACACAGTCATAACTTCACTCACATCACAGCACACAGTCATAACTTCACTCACATCACAGCACACAGTCATAACTTCACTCACATCACAGCACACAGTCATAACTTCACTCACATCACAGCACACAGTCATAACTTCACTCACATCACAGCACACAGTCATAACTTCACTCACATCACAGCACACAGTCATAACTTCACTCACATCACAGCACACAGTCATAACTTCACTCACATCACAGCACACAGTCATAACTTCACTCACATCACAGCACACAGTCATAACTTCACTCACATCACAGCACACAGTCATAACTTCACTCACATCACAGCACACAGTCATAACTTCACTCACATCACAGCACACAGTCATAACTTCACTCACATCACAGCACACAGTCATAACTTCACTCACATCACAGCACACAGTCATAACTTCACTCACATCACAGCACACAGTCATAACTTCACTCACATCACAGCACACAGTCATAACTTCACTCACATCACAGCACACAGTCATAACTTCACTCACATCACAGCACACAGTCATAACTTCACTCACATCACAGCACACAGTCATAACTTCACTCACATCACAGCACACAGTCATAACTTCACTCACATCACAGCACACAGTCATAACTTCACTCACATCACAGCACACAGTCATAACTTCACTCACATCACAGCACACAGTCATAACTTCACTCACATCACAGCACACAGTCATAACTTCACTCACATCACAGCACACAGTCATAACTTCACTCACATCACAGCACACAGTCATAACTTCACTCACATCACAGCACACAGTCATAACTTCACTCACATCACAGCACACAGTCATAACTTCACTCACATCACAGCACACAGTCATAACTTCACTCACATCACAGCACACAGTCATAACTTCACTCACATCACAGCACACAGTCATAACTTCACTCACATCACAGCACACAGTCATAACTTCA
The DNA here is from genome assembly GCF_046254945.1 of Alosa pseudoharengus. Classification (NCBI taxonomy): domain Eukaryota; kingdom Metazoa; phylum Chordata; class Actinopteri; order Clupeiformes; family Clupeidae; genus Alosa; species Alosa pseudoharengus. The sequence continues at coordinate 4,799,727 of NW_027468587.1, read as the reverse complement.
CTCACATCACAGCACACAGTCATAACTTCACTCACATCACAGCACACAGTCATAACTTCACTCACATCACAGCACACAGTCATAACTTCACTCACATCACAGCACACAGTCATAACTTCACTCACATCACAGCACACAGTCATAACTTCACTCACATCACAGCACACAGTCATAACTTCACTCACATCACAGCACACAGTCATAACTTCACTCACATCACAGCACACAGTCATAACTTCACTCACATCACAGCACACAGTCATAACTTCACTCACATCACAGCACACAGTCATAACTTCACTCACATCACAGCACACAGTCATAACTTCACTCACATCACAGCACACAGTCATAACTTCACTCACATCACAGCACACAGTCATAACTTCACTCACATCACAGCACACAGTCATAACTTCACTCACATCACAGCACACAGTCATAACTTCACTCACATCACAGCACACAGTCATAACTTCACTCACATCACAGCACACAGTCATAACTTCACTCACATCACAGCACACAGTCATAACTTCACTCACATCACAGCACACAGTCATAACTTCACTCACATCACAGCACACAGTCATAACTTCACTCACATCACAGCACACAGTCATAACTTCACTCACATCACAGCACACAGTCATAACTTCACTCACATCACAGCACACAGTCATAACTTCACTCACATCACAGCACACAGTCATAACTTCACTCACATCACAGCACACAGTCATAACTTCACTCACATCACAGCACACAGTCATAACTTCACTCACATCACAGCACACAGTCATAACTTCACTCACATCACAGCACACAGTCATAACTTCACTCACATCACAGCACACAGTCATAACTTCACTCACATCACAGCACACAGTCATAACTTCACTCACATCACAGCACACAGTCATAACTTCACTCACATCACAGCACACAGTCATAACTTCACTCACATCACAGCACACAGTCATAACTTCACTCACATCACAGCACACAGTCATAACTTCACTCACATCACAGCACACAGTCATAACTTCACTCACATCACAGCACACAGTCATAACTTCACTCACATCACAGCACACAGTCATAACTTCACTCACATCACAGCACACAGTCATAACTTCACTCACATCACAGCACACAGTCATAACTTCACTCACATCACAGCACACAGTCATAACTTCACTCACATCACAGCACACAGTCATAACTTCACTCACATCACAGCACACAGTCATAACTTCACTCACATCACAGCACACAGTCATAACTTCACTCACATCACAGCACACAGTCATAACTTCACTCACATCACAGCACACAGTCATAACTTCACTCACATCACAGCACACAGTCATAACTT
>NW_027468587.1:4793349-4795849 GCF_046254945.1 Alosa pseudoharengus | reverse complement strand
CTCCACCATAATGTTATGGCATAGCTCAGGACGTACCGCTCACACATCACCTACGTATGTTTAACTTTTGGAAGCCCGACCTACGTAATTATGGATAATTGCTTTCAACTGACGCCAAGATTTTTTCAACGTTAAAACAGCAACTGAAGATAAGAGGAGAAAACTTGGTGGTTAATCAGCTATAGCCTAATAAAAAAAATATTAGTTAGGTCTAGGCTCCTGCAAATGTCCCACCGAATGAGAAAGGGGCTTTTTCCATATAAGGAGGTGACCGGATGACGCGAGAGGTTCGTTCTCTGTGATGTGGTGCAGGAGACCAGGGCTCTCGAAACCCCGACTCCACTATTATAGCGGAGAGTGGCGCAGCGTGTAGTCTATACTGAGAAGAGCGGGAACTGGCTTTTGACAGCCGACAAGTGGACGTCTTTGGAGAGAGAATTTCATCGCTGCGTTCTTTTGATCCGCTCTCTTTCTAAAGTTTATCAGTCTGCTGCGTCCTCTCCATCTCTGCCAGCTCATCTTCTGAATTTTCTCGGACTCAACTTATCCATTCTAGCTGCAGAGATGTGGAACTGTCCACGGTTATCACTGTTGCTGTTGCCTGTGATTTCTGTTCTGGTCGGAGTTACCGGTTTTAATTTGGATACCGAGAAACCTTCAGTTTACAGCGGACCCGAGGGGAGTTATTTTGGCTATTCTGTTGACTTCTATCGACCGAACCCGGATAAAAACGTGTATGTATACAATACATAAAACCATCAAAAGAAGTATGCTATCTGTCACATTGATGGTTTCCCTACCTGAGTTTTAGGGTGGTCTGAGTTTAACTCAGTTTTTTTTCTTTTATTATGAATGTTTGGTTTTTATCATCTGGCGCCATGTGGTATTTTAGAATAAATCTGTGTAATTAATGGCATAGGCAACGTTAATGCAACGTTAAGTTCACATCAGGTTATAAGGTACTGTGATGCTGAATGAGCAAAGTTAAAGCCGTTTGGAGGTTAAGTTTAAGGTTGTTTATGTAGACTTTATTTCTACTCCCTCACACAGACCCCCCCCCCAAAAAAAAAAAAAAAAAAAGGGAAAAAAGAAAGTGATTGTCTGATGTGTAATATTATCTTGTGTTGCAGTATGACTGTGTTGGTCGGGGCACCGAAAGCAAACACCACCCAGCCGGGAATTGTGGAGGGGGGAGCTGTGTACTATTGCCCTTGGCCGGCAAGCGACGCCGACTCCTGCCGCCAGATTCCGTTTGATAAAGCAAGTGAGTAACGGTGCATGACTGCTTTTCGTTATGCAGAGTCTGTTTGTACATAAAACAAGCTAAACAACGACAACAAAGGCAGTTATTTGAACGTGGTACATTGGTTACATTGGCTACTTTGTTTACGCACATATAGTTGGGGTTTTGCCCTTCATAAATCTACAACTATCTGATTGATTTAGATGTCAATAATTATTTATCAGGCGGGGTAGTGGGCTTAACAATTTCGTAAGTGCTTAAGTGCTCTCATTTGGTTTATTCTAGTTTCTGGCAAAGCCTTCTCTTGCCCATCAGCAGAGAGTTGTGCGCGCAGACTTGGTGGCGCGTATTTGTAGTATGGCGAGGACAGGCGATGTCCTGTCCAGTTATTATGGAGTGATGCGTACTGACGTAGCGATAACTGATATTTTCACCCTTTTCCAGTTAATTGGGCTTGATTCTGTTGCATGCAATAGCCTACGAACCATCAATTCACAACTGGATCGTTATTGCCGTCAGAGGGCCGAATTGATTCATCCCAATCAGCCAGCATGAAACGACTCATGCTTTGTGATCTCAACATCTGTGCGTTGCCATGGATCAAATTGCACACATGCTGGTGTTTGATTAAATATGTCATTTTCCAAGTATTTGTGTACTCCTGTTGTTTAAGATGTTGTTCACCACATCAACAGAGAATTTTGCCTCACACCCCAAAAAGCTAGCCTACATTTATTAAATGTGGAGTTAAAGTTTTTAAGACCAGGGTACATATAATCTCTGGAATGTGTGATGTGGAGTATGTGGGATACAGCTAAAGTGACATAGGCCGGCGCGTACTCGTCATGTGTTCAGCAGATGCTGGTGGCGGCTGGCGGCGCGTCTGATGTTTGTGGTCGTCGTAAAAGCGACTCCGCAGCTTTTGTCTGCCATCCTCGGTGAGCGGAAGCCTGTTTAACAAGCCACGGTGTTCCACTAGTGCTGCCTGGATTGAGCGAGCGGGGTTTGGGGAAGCATATCGTGCGCGCAGACAACCAAAACCACGCAGGCGGACTTTTGTGCTGTAAAACGGAGGCTACCCGGTTTATATCCACCAGAGGGCCACGAATGAACTGTCTTTGTCATGGGGAGAACATTATATATGAGTGGAGAAGGGGAAGCAGTGCAGCAGGACATGAGACCATCTGCTTTATGTGAAGTGCATGCACGCTCTGTGACCAAACCATCCGTCTTACCATGATAACACTGCTGTAATAC
>NW_027468587.1:4765849-4768349 GCF_046254945.1 Alosa pseudoharengus | reverse complement strand
ACATGCACCCCTCCATACACACACAGGCACACAGGCACACACACACACACACACACACACACACACACATATATATAATATATATATATTATATATATAGGCATACACACATACATGCACAAACACACAATCATGGGAACAATTAAACATATTCAACTAAAGTGAACGGATGTTTTTTTGGGCTTTGCGTGTGTGTGTGTGTCCTGGGGTCACAGGCTGATTCGGGCTGCATGCATTAGGCCAATCTGTAGAGAGTTGTGTGTATCCTTGCCAACAGTCCCTCTGTCTGCAGAGATGACAGGGAGCTGTGTGCAGGAAAAGGAAGATTCAACACACTCACACACACACACACACACACACACACACACACACAGGCATAGGCACACACACACACACTGCCACCACATACTGCAAAACTGAGTGGGCCGTATGCTGATAATCGCCTCATCGCCAAGTGTATTTATAGAACACATGTACAGAAAAACACACACACACACGCGCACGTCAGTTGGTTCTCTCAGGGCTGTGATTGTGTTTTTCATCCTTTTAAGTCCGCTGGAGCCGTGCCTCTAGAGAGGGACCGTTTACACAGAGCACTGCGAGGAAGCTCGCTTACATCCGCCCCTCTCCTCTCCTGCCCTCTCCTGCCCCCCCTCTCCTCTCCTGCCCTCTCCTGCCCCCCCTCTCCTCTCCTCTCCTGCCCCCCCTCTCCTCTCCTGCCTTCTCCTGCCCCCCCTCTCCTCTCCTCTCCTGCCCCCCCTCTCCTGCCCTCTCCTCTCCTCTCCTCTCCTCTCCTGCCCCCCCTCTCCTCTCCTCTCCTCTCCTCCCCTCTCTCCTCCCCTCTCTCCCCTCTCTCCTCTCCTCTCCTCTCCTCTCCTCCCCTCTCTTCTCCCCTCTCTCCTCTCCTGTCCTCTCCTCTCCTCCCCCCTCTCCTCCCCTCTCTCCTCTCCTCTCCTCTCCTCTCCTCCCTCTCTCCTCTCCTCTCCTCCCTCTCTCCTCCCTCTCTCCTCTCCTCTCCTCTCCTCTCCTCCCCTCTCTCCTCTCCTCCCCTCTCTCCTCTCCTCTCCTCTCCTCTCCTCCCCTCTCTCCTCCCCTCTCTCCTCCCCTCTCTCCTCTCCTCTCCTCTCCTCTCCTGCTCTCTCCATCCTACTCTCCACCAGCTGCTGTCTTCTTCTTCTCTCTCTTTCTCTCTTTCATTGTCTGTTTGTCCTTCTTTTATGCACACAAACTCACATGCACAGACATTCTTTCTCACTCTCTCACAGAGACACACACACACGCACACACACACACACACACACACACACACACACACACACACACACGCACACACACACGCACACGCACACGCACACACACACACACACACACACACACACACACACACACACATGGACAGTCACTTTTTTTCTCTCTTTTTAACACACACATAGGCACACATGCATACACTCTCCTCTCCCTCTCCTTCCTCTTCTCCCTCCCTCCCTCCTCTCCTTCCTCTTCTCCCTCCCTCCTTCCTCTCCTTCCTCCTCTCTCTCCCTCCCTCTCCTCCTCTCCTCCCCTGCCTGTCTGACTCCTCCTCTCCCGTTGGCAGGGCAGGCTAATGGCTTAGGCAGCATTCAGAGATAACTGGGCTCCAGAGATATGCTGACCCTTATTCCTGTAACTCTTCACCGTATTTGTGTGTGTGTGTGTGTGTGTGTGTGAGAGTGACCAGTCATTAGTCATCCCAGTGTGGGGGGAAAGGGAACATCCATTCCCCTGTGGCACAGGAGAACACCTGAACATTCGTTTAAAGTCTTCCCCTCTCTTCCTGCGCGCTCATCTCTCCTCTCATCCGTTTAAAGTCACCCCTCTCATCCCTCTCTCCCCTGAGCTCTGCCTGTCCTTCTTTGAACACTTCTACCCTTGAGTCCTGTAGAGAGGTCCATAGTCAGATAGTTAGCCCCTGCAGGCCTGGACTGCCCCTCAGAGACAGTGTGAATCCTGAGGGCTGGACTGCCCCTCAGAGACAGTGTGAATCCTGAGGTCAGGAAGTGTGTTTTACAGGCCTTACGGTGCTAACTCTGGTAATCTGGCGATAAACATGTGTCTGTCACACTTACGCACACCTATGCTCGTCTTTCGCACTGAGGTACACACACACACACACACTCATACACACACACATACCTACGCACACATACGAGCACTTACATTTGCTCCTTTATGTTTTTGCCTGCTGACGTCATCTAATCACCACTAACTAGGTTGTTCTAGGTGCTCTTAGGGCTGGGCGATATATCGGTATTACGACTACGACCGATATATTTTTGAAAACAATATGTAGTTGAGACAATATCGTAATACCGGTATTATGTCAAATAATGGGCCATTTTATCAAAGCCACTTGCTCTTCTGTGTTCAGACCATTCAGATAGCCGCAGCTCTGCTCAACTGCGCCCCTTGCGTGTGCGTTCTCCCTCGCAGCACTACAAACTTTCAAACATGACGGACACTG
>NW_027468587.1:4754163-4756663 GCF_046254945.1 Alosa pseudoharengus | reverse complement strand
TTTGAGACAAATTGTGATTGAGAATGGGTCTGGAAACCCTTAATTCATTTGCGATTTCCAAGGGGCCTCACCAGTAGTGAAAATGGCACATTGAACATTATCCTTTTGGAAGTACAGCAAACAGAATCATTCTTGCAAACTAAGGTTTGCTAGCCTGGCGGGCCATCCTATATACTTGAAATGAATAGTCTGGAATCGAACCATTCACCTCGCTTAATCCAAGGGGCGGGCAGAGAATTGTCTTTCAAACTGCCTAGGCATGCAATAGGCCAGCGCTACGACCATATCCGTATCCGGTCGGCAAAACGGCAAATACATCCTTCTTCGAAAGTAATGACTTAAGTGCATTGTGTTGCTCAACTTTCAAAGAAAAGCACAAGTCCAACTTCTCCAAAGTTGACGCCAACGCCGATTCAAACAACCGCTCTTCGTTCGCCATAGCCACCTTCCTTGTTGTTCACAGTCGCAGGACTATCGTTATCCTGTTAAGCCCGCCTTAAGACTCTCTAACAAAATAGAGCGCTGTGATTGGATGAAGTCCACGGCGTCAGCCAATAGAAATCCCTATGGTTTGATACTAGACGTACAGGCTGAGCAAATTAATTTGCAGCCGCTAGGGTGCATCTAGATTTCTAGGCTAAAGGTTTGCAGTTGTTTACTCAATTGTAAAGAAAACACAAGTCCATGTTTAAAACAGTGTATCCATTGATTGTCTCGAACGGTGCTGCTAACTGTAGGCTACTCTTCTGTCTGTCATCATGTAAGGCCGTCCCCATGCTGGATAAGCAGTTGTGATTGGCTCCTAGATTTTTGGTGATTTGGAAATCTGCTTCAATATAAAGGTTGCCAAACAAACCTGAAGAAAAAAAAATCAAATTTGCTAACAATTTTTCTCTGGTTTCACCTAGCTAGCTCTAAAGATACAGATCCCAAGACTGCAAGAAATAGCATGGGCGCACTGAAGTGGTGTCCATCCCATAGTAGGCTAGTAGGAGATAGCATGGGCGCACTGAAGTGGTGTTCATCCCATAGGTGGTGGCTAGTAGGCTAGTGGTGGCTAGTAGGCTAGTGGTGGCTAGTAGGCTAGTGGCTAGTAGGCTAGTGGTGGCTAGTAGGCTAGTGGTGGCTAGTAGGCTAGGGAAAAGCTCTAATGGGCTGGACAGCTGGGTCAGTTTGTAATGTCATCTAAGTCTGGCTCAACCAAAACCATTTACCAGTGATCTTTAAAGACCTATTACACATGTGGAAACCTCATATACAGACCTATTACACATGTGATCTTTAAAGACCTATTACACATGTGGAAACCTCATATACAGACCTATTACACATGTGGAAACCTCATATACAGTCCTATTACACATGTGGAAACCTCTTACACATGTGGAAACCTCATATGCAGACCTATTACACATGTGGAAACCTCATATGCAGACCTATTACACATGTGGAAACCTCATATACAGACCTATTACACATGTGATCTTTAAAGACCTATTACACATGTGGAAACCTCATATACAGACCTATTACACATGTGGAAACCTCTTACACATGTGGAAACCTCATATGCAGACCTATTACACATGTGGAAACCTCATATACAGAAGGGTGTATTACCAGTTGTATTGATGTTAATGTGCTATGCTGTTATTTCAGAGTTACTCCATCCATGTGTGTCAAAAAGATAAATCTTATGCATGAACAGGAGTGTCAACTAATGGCTCCCCCCCCCTTTTCTCTTCCTCCCTCCCTCTCTCTCCCTACTTTTCTCTCTCTTTCCCTCTCTCCCACTCACCCCCCCCCCTCTTCCTCCCTCTCTCTCAGATCCATAATTATGGGCCTAGTTCTCTAAGTCGCTCTTTACTCGAAGTGGGCTGGCCGGCTCGTTTCCGTGATGAGCATCTCCTCTATGCCCTGCAGATCCTCACTGAAGGACCAGTCCACTGCAACACCAACAACACACTTAACCCACTGCAGCTGGAGGTACACACACACACACACACACACACACACACACACACACACACACCCATGCACAAAGACCTACTGCAACACCAACAACACACTTCATTTAGCTAGAGGTACTGTACACACACAGCCATGGCCTGCTGGTTAGGGCTTCGGGCTTGTAACCGAAGGGTTGCCGGTTCGACCCAGTAGGAAAAATGTGGGCGGGGGAAGTGGTTGAGCACTGCTCTCCCATGCCCACATCCACGGCTGAAGTGCCCTTGAGCAAGACACCTACCCCCTCACTGTTCCCAGAGCGCCGCTGTAGCAGGCAGCTCACTGCTCCGGGTTAGTGTGTGCTTCACCTCACTGTGTGTTCACTGTGTGCTGAGTGCATTTATCCCAATCTGTGAATTGTGAACACAGAGACCAAATTTCCCTACATATACTTATATGTTATACTTATACTTATACACACAGAGAAACCGAGGTGATTATCACAATAACGTAAGAAGCCTATTTCCATTAACTTCTTTTGTATTCTCTCTTT
>NW_027468587.1:4681663-4744163 GCF_046254945.1 Alosa pseudoharengus | reverse complement strand
CCTTGATGGCCACCGTCCACTCCACACTCAAACAGTCATACACAGACACACGCACACACACACACGCACACACACACACACACACACATACACACACATAGACACACACACACACACATAGACACACAGATACATTTCAACACACGTGTACGGAACACTCAGGAAGCAAATTGCTTGGTTTTATGTGTCTGTCTGACTTGACGTCAGAATGAATGTGTTGCATGCCTCCCTTTTTAATCCAATCAGAATCATTTAACATCTATTTGCCTTAATAACTCCACATAGGGTTGTGTATTATAACCGACGTGTTTGCAAAATATTCCCTTTTTTCACAGTGAGAAGATTGCTTTTAATATTTAAATGTTGATCATTCATTGGCCATGATCCAGAGGTTGTGTAGGTAAATGAACTATTCCAGCTGTTTGTAGCTGAGCAGAAATTACTATAAATTTCAATATATATTATCGATAAGTGCAATATTGTGATAACTTGGATGGATGGATGGATGAAGGGGCCTTTAACACTGGGATATTTTATTTGTGCTTGAAGTGAATAAATAAGAATATAGACTTGTGTGTGCATACGTATGTGAGTGAGTATGGATGTATGTATGTCTATGAGCATGAGTGTGTGTTGGTTCAATGAGAGTGAGTTCGGCTTGGTTCCTGGCTCGTCTTCTGTAGATAGATACTGATAAAAAGGGAGTGGTCTGTGAAAACACACATGACTGTCTCAAGCTGGACTTCAGAGGGGATATTTATTTCATCTTAAAATGATTAAAAGGAAAACACCCGCTTTGAATTATCTCCCTTCTGTACTTTTGGCCATTTTAAGATTTTAAATCCCAATTCTATTTCTAATTGTCTATTCTCACACACTTTTTGTCCGATATTTTGCCTGTTTATTGTATTGTAACACGTTTCTTTTGAGTTTGCTGGCATTGCTGGACAGAATGTCTATCAAAATAAAGTAATTTGAAATTGCAAACGGTTATTCGGCTAATTATCTGTGAGGGAACTGTCTCTACCTGAAATGTACACACCCACCCAAAGCCTAGACGATATTTGGTCCAGTTCACAGTGTCCAGTTCACGTGAAAGGACATGCAAAGGTGCTGTAACAGCTCCTACACACAGTTGCGTTCCGTCAACGCATGCCAGTGGGTGTTCCCGACGGTAGCTATGCAAATGACTTGACCATTTGACCATGGACTATAACCATAATTTGATTGGTTGGTGCCGTCCGTCAATTGGCTTGATTGGCCGGTGCCGTCTGTCGGTGCAGCAGCAGCTGAACTTCTCAATGCGAACGACGGGTGAAACGTGACGCAACGGACCCACAATTCAGTTGGGCAACGGATGACGTGAGCCCATGTAAAGTGAATGGGATGCGTCTCCAGCACTGCAACGCACCTAGCTGTGTAGGAGCGTTAGAGTGTGTGTAGGAGAGTAAGAGAAAAGTGTACATCTGAACAACAAACATCTCAAACTCTAGCCATACTGTAGGCCCTTTAAAGACAGACTTCATTCTTGGTCAGCGATCTCCAACAGGTAGCTTGCCAGTTACCACTAGCTCCTGTTTCTGAGTAGCTCTCCAAAAGGTTTAGGGAAAGTGTTCATAAATTTGATAACAGTCATTTGCAGGGGTGCAGTGCTAAAATAAGAGATGGGTAAACTATGAATTCTGTGATCACAGTAAGGTGGACTGCGCCGGACTATACCCAGGGCTTTATATGCCAGAGCAATGGCCTCAACCAACCAGTGGGAGTCTCTTGCCCTGACCCCGTAGCAAATTAACAAACAGCTGTTCTGTATTGTGCAGGGTGCATGTTTGTTCAGTGTAGGCACGCGGTGCTCTCACTGGGCCGAGTTGGTGTGACCACATCTATGCCTGCTGAACGCCAGGGCAAAAGGCGGGCAGCTCAATGACTACTCTTAAGGACTGAGCTTAGCACTTTGGGTTGGTAGAAAGAGTTTGGATGCAAGACGACCTTTGAATCGCCCACATTTAAGTGCATACAGTATGAGCAGGGTTCTCTGTTGGGCTGTCAGGTCACTCACAAGGTTAACCAATGCCAGAGCAAGCAGCAGTGCAGCATTCTTGCAGTGATAAGTGGATGTCACCCCAACCACTAGGTGGCTGTAGTGTTTACCTGATCAATAAGTATGCCAGTACTTATTCCGTGAATCCATGAATTAGTGAAACACACAGTGAGGTGAAGCACACACTAATCCCGACGCAGTGAGCTGCCTGCTAAAGCGGCGCTCGGGGAGCAATGAGGGGTTAGGTGCCTTGCTCAAGGGCACTTCAGCTGGTCGGGGTTCGAACCGGCAACCCTCCGATTACAAGTCCGAAGCGCTAACTAGTAGCCCCAATGAGTCCGGTAAGAGTGCTACTAAATGCGTATGCTGACAACAATAGATTTAAGCTTAGTCTCATGAGTAACATTACCAATATCATCTGGGGGTGTGATGGGCACACTAGTGAGAGCTGGACACTGTGGTCGAAGGCCGAAGATGCCGCAGGACATTTTTCAGGAAGCGGGACGTGAATGGCAGGCGGAGTGTGCTGCTGCACATGACACATCAGCGGTTCACCATCCACTCCTCCGAGCACTCAAAGTGCTTTGCAGTTTCATGCCTCATTCACTCAGTCACACACACACACTCACTCGCCGATGGCGGAGGCTGCCGTGCAAGGTGCCAACCTGCACATAGGGAGCACTTGGGATTACGTGTCTTGCTCAAGGACTCCTCTACCCCCTGAGTGCACTCTACACGCTCTCAGACAAGAGAGAGCGTGTAGAGTGCACTCAAACTGAATAGTGCCACGAGCCGTCATGGGACAGATACAGGTGAGAGAGAGCGTGTAGAGTGCACTCAAACTGAATAATGCCACGAGCCGTCATGGGACAGATACAGGTCACTCACAGTGGACAGCTAGATAGCACTAGACAGCTCACTCATTGTGCCGGGTGAGCTGCAGACAGGTGGTGTCCACAAAGGTGCCACATGAATGGGGAGCCATGTACAGTATGAGGGCTTCCAACTTCCTCCCCCTGTGAGGGGAGACTGCCACCTCTCCTTCTGCCAGCTTCCTCCCCCTGTGAGGGGAAACGGCCATGGCATGACGTCGTCACACAGTGTGAGTCAAGTCTTGCTCAAGACTTCATGTGAAAAGTATTTTAAAAGTGAGCGTTGGCATATTCATGTTTGTTTTTGTCATTATAGATCTTAACACTACCATATTATGTTTAAATGGTCGAATTGTCAGTCTGTTACAAGTTCCAAACAGGTGCTGAAAGACTATCTAAATGGTGCCATCTACTGGAACTTCAGCAGTTTTGCATTTGTCAGCAAGTGGCTTGGTAGGTGTAAAAATCCAGGGGGGATTCGTATTGTGTTGCCCCCTGCAGGTAACCCCCAGAACCTAGTCAACGTCAGCCGTTTCTCAGACGTAACCCCAGGCCTAAGCAGTTAAAACCTACGATACCTCCCTGGAGGTAATTGTAGATAGCAGGGACCTACTGTCGAGTGCAGTCGCACGACTTCCCTCTGCGGCGCAGATAACCTAAAGCTCCTATTTTTAAATATCCCCCTTGGAAGTTGATCAGGCTTCCGTGGTGGATTTATTGAGATGTTTATGAAATAAGGAGCGACTACGCCTAGGTCTCGAACAGTTGGCTAACGTGCGAAGATGTTTGACCCTAGAGTTTATCTAGAGACACAGGTTATAGGCTACTTCTTGCTCAGGTTTTATAAGAGTGGAGACCTTCTTACCGTCCTTCAGTATAAAGTCACGCTGACCCAAGTCTTAGAAAAGACAGATGAATAACCACAGAAGAGACAAGTTATCTTACCCTCCTGCTGGAATTCGTAGAAAGACCAAGAAAAGACAAAAATACTGCTTGAAGAATTAGATGCCAAGGTTAAATAAGTTCTTTACTTTTCAGCACTTTGGAGATGATAACAAAATGCGGCGTAATATCCACTTGCAGGTTACAATGTCGTAGAAAATATAAAAAGAGTAAATCCACAAAATAGGAAAATAGTAAATCCACAAATGGAGAAGAGATTACAATAAAAATAGTAAATCCACAAATGGAGAAAAAGAGAATATACGGAAAAAAAGTAAGTCCTCAAAAAAGGGAAAAAGTCAGCTGATTGTCTTCTGCAGTCACTCTCTGTCGGAGTAGCAGGTCTGATATCTGCAACAGGTTCCACGGAGTTTCGGTCCGCGACTCAGCCTGGCACGACGTCCAACACTTTGCTTCTCAACGAATTTCGGAGGACTAATTCTAACAACCACACGCGACATCATAAAGCAAAAACCCAGCGAGTTGAAGGAAGGAAAAAAGAAGAAGCAGCCCCGATCATTTAGTTCGACCCTTATTTATACTAGGTAGACTTGTCCTCCCCCACACATTCCTAAGGCAAATCAATCTTTCCCACGACAGTTTAGAACCTTCTAGAAGGTTCCCACGAGGGCTGGGAATATTCTCACGTTAGCTGGGAACATAGCTGGGAATATTCTCACGGCAGCTTGGGAATATAGCTGGGAATATTCTCACAATAGCTAATACATTCTAGAAGTCACTGATCTTAACCAACAATTTAAGATGTCACGCATTCACATCCTTCTCCGGGTTACATTTTGGAGATGATACATTACATTCAGGTTTACAGATAGTTTCCAGAGGTTACACAAACAGTTTACATTCAATGGCAATTATAACCATGTGACACATTACATTTAGCAACATACACTTTTACAGTCATCAAGAGAGATCGGTTACATTCTTACAGGTTACAAACATTTATGGCATTAACTCTTCACACAATGCAATCTGAATACATTCATTTGAACAGTTTAAGGCACTTTACTCATTTCACAGTTTTGAGACATACAATTCTTTTACATACATAACTCCTCTAGACTTTACAAAGTCAGGCTACTAAAATACTTGTAATGATACATTTCATTCATCGCACTTTATTATTTATTATGAGGTCATTGTTTGCAGTTATGGTTCATCATCCATTCTTTTATTCACATTCAATAATCATCAAGTATTTCTGAGGTCAGGGTGATCTGGTTTAATAGTCCTGCACATTGTTCAACATCTGCTTCAACACATTCATTCACTTCCACGCTTTCAGGTGATCTTAATTCAAGAGTAGGTTGCAAAGTAATTGGTTTAACATAGATTCAATTCCTGGTCAGTTTCTTTCCTAATTTGTCTAATCATATTTTCTAGATCAGAGAGATTACCTTGATAGCTAGCGCTGAATCTAGCCTTTCTGCGTTTTCGCCTTGTAAGACGTATTGGTTTTGTGCTACCGCTCTGTGGTCCATACGGTCGGTGTCCTGGCGACACGTCAGTATCATAGGGCTATATTTTGGGGCACCAGCGCATGGCGTACAGTTCGTTTTTCAGTCGCGCGAAGTTGAATTCGGTATTTTGCACCTTTATTTTTTAAGCATTGCGCCCAGCGGTGTGGCAATTAACAACCTAGGGCGGGCCCTGGCGCGTTCTCTAAAAATCGCTATCATACACCACCTAAACCTGGTCAGAAGTCAATGGCGAGTTGTTCATATGCTATTTTAAGAGCGCATGTCAACAGTCATATTGGCAGGTGCACGCACCATCCTTCTATCATTCATGAACGCACACCAGCGCACGTCCATGCAAAGCATTACAAATTGCACGATTACAATGTTAAACATAATTAGAATAAAGATATTACGAAATACTGTACATCTCATGATGAGTAGTTATTCACCATCATTTGCAAATTGGTAATGACGGTTAAAAGTGATTAGGGGAGAGGCGAGAGACACGTATGGAGCACAGCTGAAGACGCACTGTCACGAGATATAAGCAACTCCTCTGCAGGATAAATGTTGTTTTATTCAGTCATTTGAGCAACATTAGGGTAAGTGTTGCTTTTTCCAGCCTATGTTTTCGATGGTAACCCATTGTCAGTCAATAGTGAAAGTAACTGCATATAACTGTCTTGAAAGTAACTGCATATAACTGTCTTGTCGTTGACTGACTTCCTTGGTGAAGTTAGTTTCACTTTGCCAATGAGTTCAAATAATAGACGAGTGCAAATGCGTGAAGGCTATGCTAAGTTTTAGTAAAGCATGGTTTAAGAATGACTATTCCATACGGTCTCGCAAGCAGCCTCCTTCAAATGCGCCGTTGAATGCCAAAATACCGATGCATTTATCTGACATATCGCGCGTTGCGCCGTTAAAGGGAATGACAGATGTCATTCTCATTGGTTTAAAATGATGTTACGCCCCAAACACACCCATATGACTGATTAAAAGACCTAGGAACACCTTGTTACGCCATGCGCTCCACTTTTGAGGACGAAAACCCTCCCAATGTGAACTGGACATCCTACTAAATTTGAATAGACTTTTGACGAGTGACGATGCACTTTAGAATGTCATGATAGGGCCCATAATCTCGTTATGCAGTCATCTTAAAACGGCTGCAGGCGGCTACATCAAGTCTTAATTTGCAACCAAATTGCGTTTTCAGTCGGAAATTGTGCGATCATTGGTCCAAGCTGTCCAGGTGAAAAGTTCCCTCCCATGTCTATCAACTTTCACTTGCAATGCAACTTGCCATAGGTAGTTAGCTTCAATTAACAACCGGATCTCCTTCTATAGGCAAAGATGGCCGTTTTGGTTCTTTTTTGGAGGCGAACTTCAGAGGTCTATTAGGAGGGGGGGGGGTTAGGACAGGAGGGAGGGATGGAGGGAGGGACGATGGACAAAAAGACAAATGATCTGCAGCCTATGGGCCCTATCATGACATTCTAAAGTGCATGGTCACTCGTCAAAAGTCTATTCAAATTTAGTAGGATGTCCAGTTCACATTGGGAGGGGTTTCGTTCTCAAAAGTGGAGCGCATGGCGTAACAAGGTGTTCCTAGGTCTTTTAATCAGTCATATGGGTGTGTTTGGGGCGTAACATCATTTTAAACCAATGAGAATGACATCTGTCATTCCCTTTAACGGCGCAACGCGCGATATGTCAAATACATGCATCGGTATTTTGGCATTCAACGGCGCATTTGAAGGAGGCTGCTTGCGAGACCGTATGGAATAGTCATTCTTAAACCATGCTTTACTAAAACCTAGCATAGCCTTCACGCATTTGCACTCGTCTATTATTTGAACTCATTGGCAAAGTGAAACTAACTTCACTAAGGAGTCAGTCAACGACAAGACAGTTATATGCAGTTACTTTCACTATTGACTGACAATGGGTTACCATCGAAAACATAGGCTGGAAAAAGCAACACTTACCCTAATGTTGCTCAAATGACTGAATAAAACAACATTTATCCTGCAGAGGAGTTGCTTTATATCTCGTGACAGTGCGTCTTCAGCTGTGCTCCATATGTGTCTCTCGCCTCTCCCCTAATCACTTTTAACCGTCATTACCAATTTGCAAATGATGGTGAATAACTACTCATCATGAGTTGTACAGTATTTCGTAATATCTTTATTCTAATTATGTTTACCATTGTAATCGTGCAATTTGTAATGCTTTGCATGGAGGTGCGCTGGTGTGCGTTCATGAATGATAGAAGGATGGTGCGTGCACCTGCCAATATGACTGTTGACATGCGCTCTTAAAATAGCATATGAACAACTCGTCATTTACTTCTGACCAGGTTTAGGTGGTGTATGATAGCGATTTTTAGACAATGCGCCAGGTCCCTCCCTAGGTTGTTAATTGCCACACCCCTGGGCGCAATGCTTAAAAAATAAACGTGCAAAATACCGAATTCAACTTTCCGCGGGTGAATAACGAATATTACGCCATGCGCTGGTGACCCAAAATACAGCCCCATGTGTTGGTCATCATTTCACTTAAGACTGGTGATTTCACTAATTAGGTAACCTGTCTGAAGAGTTGTGCTAATTAGAATTAGATATGATTAAGTGAATGATTGGAAAAAAATATGTGGAAATGCTCTGCAGTCTGCACGAGGAGAGACTTAAACTGTTCTGCCAGAAGGATAAACTGCCCGTATGTCTTGTGTGTCAGACTTCCAGGAAACACTCGGGCCATAAGTTTCTTCCCATAGATGAAGCTGCACAAGATTATAAGGGGAGTTGCTGTTGTTTAACGGTGAAAATTGTATAATAAGCATGAATGGCATAATAAGTGTCTACTGAAAGTAACCAAATAATAATAAAAAAATATAAATGCAGTTAATCTTAAAGTATGAAATGTTTCTATTCAAGAAACAACTCAAGGCTGGTCTGCTGCCCTTACAAGAGAAGCTGAAAAAATATGAAGAGGTTAAAAAGACATGTGATCAAACAGCCAATCATATTAAGGTGAGATTCAGCAGTACAACAACTAAAAAAACAGACCATTTAATCCATGACTGGCACTGGCTTTTGTAAAACATGGTGTAATAATGTGTAGAACTTTACATAGAAAAAAAAACTTTTATTGTTAAATTACAACTAAAAATACAATGAATGTTACATCAAGTATTTCACCTGGGCAACAAAAAAATACAATATTTTTACTATTATTGTCATTAAAGGTGTAGGTAACACTTTTGACCAAACAACTTGCATTACATTTGAACCAAAGACCACCCCCCCCCCCCCCCCCCCCCAAACAAAAAACAAAAAAGCAGTGTTTTGTTATGTGGGAACAGGCTGCCCCCACTATGTTTCCAGTTCACAGAGCCATGGGGTATACTACGAAGCACGTTAGACATATCTAGGCTATGTAGACATATCGAGGCTTCACAAAGTCTTGACTCGGGGGTATATGTTAAGTGATACTACGATAGCAGTTATGTGATATATTTGTCAAACTAGGCTTTCAGCTCAGATCTGTGTTGGGAAGAAGTTGGCCAATCGTGAAACGTGGAGACACAAGACTGCCTCTATTCATGAGCGATAGCTTAATCTACACTGCGGTCATTTTTTGTGTCTAAACTATAACATCAAATAAATCAATTGTCATCAGTTGTTGTATGGTATGCACGTCCATCATGAAGGCCATCATGAAGGCCTTCTACACTTCAGCGGTTGAGAGTGTTCTAACTGGTAGCATCATCACCTGGTATGGGAACTCCACAGTTGGAGATTGTAGTACTCTGCAGAGAGTAGTGCGCTCAGCTGAACGTACTATAAGAACTCAACTCCCTGATCCACAAGATATCTATTCCGGAAGAGTACTCCTAAGAGCCCAAAAGATTCTGAAGGACTCATCCTAACAATGGATTATTCCTACCGCTGAAATCAAGAAGACGCCTATGTAGTCACAAAGCCACTGAGAGACTCAGGAGAAGTTTTTATCCCCAGGCCATCCGAACTCTGAACTCGCACTATACTGACTTTGCACTCATTCACTCCTCAGCACTCATGAATCCCCCCCCCCCCCCCCACACACACACACACACACACACCTACATGACTTTTAGCACTTTTACATCCCTCTCCCTATGCTACAGACCTTTTATTTATTTGCTTATTTCATCACACGTCAAAACACACACGCACACATCTGACTTTCTCCAACTTTTGCACATCTCCATAGAACTTTATTTATTATTTTTGATTTCTCCTCTATCTATCTACCCATGTCCTTGATTGTCTAGCCTTTCTGCCCACACACACAAAAAACACACACACTTACATAATCACTGTCATCACCTCACATACATACAGCACACTGCTTGCTACAGTAAGCCTCCCCTACATACACAGCACATTGTCTTCAGGATCTTCTCCAACACACATCCTCTACATACTTACAGAACACTGCCTACACACACACACACACACACACAGTCACTGCTCCACTCCCCTCCTGCACATGTCGACGTTTTGCCGAGGAAGGGGTGGGATATGTGTAGACAACGGCCATATTGGCGTGACAAACTAGCCCCATGCATTTCTATGGAATATTTTCTGAGTGCTGTGTCTCCACATTAGAAAGTCTCTGGTAAACATCACAAACTGCTGCTGTGCCGTGTAGATGTAGCCTCCTAAAATGTATTGGCAGAGACTTTCTAATGAGGAGACACAGCACTCACCAATATGGCAGTTGTCTACACATATCCCACCCCTTCCGCAGCAAAACGTTGACATGTGAATACATTGAGCCAATCATGTGGTGTGTTGTGAAGACGTGCCAATCATGTGATCTTGCTGCTGGAGCAGGGTTGATGTTGTGAAGCCTTGCGCACTCACATTTCTGCCAAAATAGATGCCCGCTAAGTGCCCAAAAAGTGTTGCAATATGGCCGCCGAGTGGCGGGACTTGCCTGAAAGAACTTTGGTATTGGTTCTACCTGTGCACTTAGCATGGGTGTTTTCACTAATTAGCTCATCTATCTGGCTGAGAAGTTGGGCCAATAAGAATCAGCTGGTTTAGTGAATGGTTGGAGTAAATATGTGGCAGGATTTTTACTTTCTGAAGCCAGACTTTTACACTATACTTTTCTTGGGAAACTATACAATTCTTTGTGAATGGTTGCTCCTGAAGATCTATTGTTTACCAGGGGGTGGAGACAAAGTCCATTTAATCCATTTTGCAGGACGCATACCTCCAGACACTTTAATGAGTGACCACTCATTCCCTCCAGTTTACTGGTGAGGAATAAGGGAATAAGATGTGTTCAGATGTTTGTTTTGTCACTTTTTTTTGTTATTTTTTAATACTGCTTTTAATACTTATTCATTTTATATATGTGTATTGGTCATCAGTTCCAAATAGAAATCACATCTGGTCAACTCCTTGTTTTTAAATGTGCTATATAAATACAAGTCACTTGACTATTAAAAGGCTTGGATAGCTATTTAATAGAGCTCTGCCCTTTGATATCAGACCAAACCAAAGCAAAAGTGTTATGGGCAAGAGATGGTGGACATTCTGTAGGCATTAGTCATGAAAGAATTTACCCATGTGAAGCCCCTCCCCCTGGTCCTCTGAGAGGAGGAACACACTTATGTTTGTGTCGTATCTTCCTCCTGGTCTTTGTTCAAAACATCATCTTTCTCTCAGGCTGGAGACGCAGAGAAGCATTTTAAGAGACAAAACTCAAGAGTACCCTCAGGATCTACTCTTGAGAAAAGGATAGTGACCTCAGAGAAAGAGAAAGTAAAAGTTTAAAGGCTACAGAGGAGCCCTTTAAACTGGGGGTGGGGGGGGGGGAGTGAGAGATAGAAAGTTCGATATGGCATACAAGCGTTCTTTATCTGAGGAGGACCTCACCTGTCCCGTGTGCTGCGACATCTTTATGGACCCTGTGATCCTGTCCTGCAGCCACACCATCTGAAAAGCCTGCATTGACACCTTCTGAACCATCAAGCCGTCCAAACAGTGTCCCATTTGCAGGGGAAGGAGCCTGATGAATCCTCCCTCGTCCAACCTGGCTTTAAAGAACCTGTGTCAGCTTTGTCCAGGAGAGGGCCTCTGAAGCTTCGCTGGCATCTGAGGAGCTGTGCATCGCCCACAGCGAGAGAATCAAACTCTTCTGCTTGGAGGACAGGGAGCCAATGTGCCTGGTGTGCTGGACATCAATGAAGCACAGACGGCACAAGTGCTGCCCGACAGAAGAAGCAGCCTCTGATTACAGAGTAAGAAATAAAAACATTAAGATGCCATTATATTGTCAGCCAGAATGTCCACATACCGTAGTTGTAACATGTGAACTTGACTTTCTGCCATGTTGTCTTTTCTTTACTCTGCGCAATAAAGAGTGGTTATATCCCTCATTTGGGGTCATCCCTATGTTCCCCGCTCGGGGTTAGGATTAGGGTTATGGTTAGGATTTTAAAAAAGGGTCCCATGTTCCCCGGTCCCATACAAAGCGGGGAACATGGGACCCGTGGAACATAGGTACGCTCCCCCCTAATTTCATTATACAGATCAACTTGTAGCCTACAATGCATGTGACCGTTAACTTGAATAACTTGTTCAAGTCTTGTACCTTTTACTTTTTTTGGATTTTCTCTTCGTTTTTTCACTCGAAATGATATGTTGTATGCTTGAGTTATGCCGTAGCTGGTTAGCCTAAGACATGCTGTAAAACTCTTTAGATGCGGATTTTTCCAAAACGTTCAATGGGAATGGCAGTCTTACTTCCGGCACCTAACCGCATTTCGGCTGTCACTGAAGACTGCTGATTTCACTAGGTAACCTGAAGAGTTGTGCTAATTAGAATTAGATTACTATGATTAAGTGAATGATTGGGAAAAAATGTGGTAGGACTTCTGAAGCCGGACTTTACCGTCTCTGTTTTTTACAGCCTATATATTTTCAATTATTGGTATTCACACCCCTAGGGCACTCTTCCTGCATGAGTAGGGGAGTGACTTAAAAGCAGTTTAGACCAATCAGAAGTGTCTGGAGTTGATGGGGTGAAAGACAACCTGGACAAAGAAGGAAGTAGCGTTGACTGGTGAAATATGTTTGTTTACTTAAGGTATTCTGCCATTTTTTTTAAACAAATTTGTCTGCAAATCTGGAGATCTATTTTAATTCGTTGGAAAAACATAGGCTACCATAGACGATTGGGCGTGATTTACTAAGGCGAGTTTTGTTAAACGGAACTTAATTGTTTACACTGAAAACGTCGAGCTAAGTTATTGTCTCCGTAAGGAGAAGAATGATGCGGAAGTCAATCTTTTTAATGAACAAAGCATAAACCATTTTAAGTCAAATGTATAGGCTTTGCTAATGTAGCCTAGATGATTAGATGTGATTTAGTGAGCGTGTACACTTCATGTTTTCAGATAAGAGGATGGCATCTTACCCACGCTCATCTAAGAGGTCTCTACCTGAAGAGGACCTCACTTGTCCAATTTGCTATGACATTTTCAAGGATCCCGTCATTCTTTTGTGCAGTCACAGCATCTGCAAAGACTGTCTGGAGCAGTTCTGGAGACGCAAGAAAGCTAAACAGTGTCCAGTTTGTAGAAAAAGATCATCAATGGAGAGTCCAGTACTAAACTTGTCTCTGAGGAACCTGTGTGAGGTTTTCCTGAAGGAGAAGAATCAGAGGGATGCGGGAATGCTCTGCAGTCTGCACGAGGAGAGACTTAAACTGTTCTGCCAGGAGGATAAACTGCCCATTTGTCTTGTGTGTCAGACTTCCAGAAAACACGCAGGCCATGAGTTTCTTCCCATAGATGAAGCTGCACAAGATTATAAGGTGAGTTGCTGTTTAATGGTGAGAACTGTGATTAATGCAATTAAACAAGTAACCAAATAATAATTAAAAAAAAGATAAACATGCAGTTAATCTTGAAGTATGAAATGTTTCTATTCAAGGAACAACTCAAGGCTGTTCTACTGCCCTTACAAGAGAAGCTGAAAAAATATGAAGAGGTTAAAAAGACATGTGATCAAACAGCCAATCATATTAAGGTGAGATTCACACAACAACAAAAAAAACAGACCATTTAATCCATGACTGTCACTGCGTTTGTAAAACATGGTGTAATAATGTGTAGAACTTTGCATAGAAGAAAAAAATAACATTTATTGTGCACCTGTTAAATTACAACTGAAAATGCAATTAGATGTTACATCAAGTATTTCACCTGGGCAAAAAAAGTACAATATTTGTACTATTATCATCATCATTAAAGGTGTAGGTAACACTTTTACCTACATTACATTTGAACCAAAGACCACCACCACCACCACCACCACCCCCCCCCCCCCCATCCAAACAACAAAAAAAAGCAGTATTTTGTTATGTGGGAACAGGCTGCCCCCACTATGTTTCCAGTTCACAGAGCCAGGACTGTGTATGAAAAAGTTTTTCAGACCTTGGATATATTGTCTGTCTGTGCCAACAGCAAGTCACATTTACAAACAGAATTGCTGTAAAATTAGACTGTATTCATATACAAATTAGAGTTTGGTTTTGATGAACATTGTATCATGCTCTTCTTGGTGTGGGTTATTCAAGGCCCAGGCCCAGCAGTCAGAGAAGCAGATCAAGGCGGAGTTTGAGGGGCTTCACCAGTTTCTAAAAGATCAAGAAGAAACCAGAATAAGAACCCTGAAACATGAAGAGGAGCAGAAGAGTCTGGTGATGAAGGAGAAGATCGATGAGATGAGCAAGGCCATATCCATTCTTTCAGACAAAATAACTGCCATTGAGAAGCAGATGGTTGCTGAAGACGGAATCTTCTTGCAGGTATGGACCGATGCAAATAATGCAGAATTTCAGTTGTAAAAATGGACACATGTCTATCTATATGGCATTCAGTAATTAAGGTTAGTGATTAATTCAATTATCTTTTAAGGTTTTATCAGAGTAGATAATTACCATCATGGTGAATGGCTTGTATCGGCAGTAAGACGTCAAGACAGACACAGTATTGAAATTTAATTACCTCAATAGTTCTGAACTGAAATGAGATACATAGTTATGGTATTTGGCAGACACGTTTATCCAAAGCGACTGACGGTATTCACCTTATTCCGCTCGCAAACATGGGGGGTGCCATCTTTGACTGCTTTGTGCTTGAACTTCCCATTGAGCAGTATATCCATTGCGATACATTGACATAGTTTTATCGAGATGACTCACTCGAGATGATATTGAACAACAATATCAATTACAATTTATACTGTTTTTCAGAACTTCAAGGCTACTATAAAAAGGTAAGGCATTTGACTTTCATCCACTGTACCTCACACTAAAACAAGTCCTACAATTACTTCTCATATTCCGCCCTTGCATGGACTCATCTCATATATTTAAATATATTTTATATATTATTTATATGTTAAAATAATATATATATTAAATTAAATTCAATTGTATAAAATGTATGTATAAAATATATTTTCTTGTGTTGTCTTGGTCTGACATTGTAAAGCGACCTTGAGAAGAAAGGCGCTATATAAATAAAAGTTATTATTCTTAATTCCGTTTTTTTCTAGTTCTCAGTGCATGCCGCAGAATCCAGAGAGAGTGTCACTGTCGGGAGCTCTGATTGATGTGCCGAAGCACCTCGGCAACCTGAAGTTCAGAGTCAGAGAGAGCATGGATCAATACAGTAAGTTCCATGCCACACTAACACATTCATGTAGATATCATATTGTATACTACATAATCAGAGGTGTCAAAGTCCAGCTTCACAAAGCTGACACATAAGCTTATTTG
Organism: Alosa pseudoharengus; assembly: GCF_046254945.1. Lineage (NCBI taxonomy): Eukaryota > Metazoa > Chordata > Actinopteri > Clupeiformes > Clupeidae > Alosa > Alosa pseudoharengus. The sequence goes on along the minus strand of NW_027468587.1, from coordinate 4,728,981 downwards.
CTCCAACCATTCACTAAATCAGCTGAATCTTAATTAGTACATCTCTTCAGCCAAAGAGATCAGTTAATTAGTGAGATCACGTGTGTTAAGTGCACAGGCAGAACCAATATATGGTAGGACTTCTAGGGCGTTTTCACACCGACAACCTTTAGTTTGTTTTAATCGAACTCAAGTACGTTTAAGCCCTTGTTTCAGTTCGTTTGTGTTGGTCGGAATGTAACAATCACGCTCAGGTGTGCACCAAATTGATCGGTCCGAGACCTCCAAAAAGAGGTGGTCTCGGTCCGCACCATCTAACGAACTCCGGTGCGGTCCTGCTGGTGAGAAAGCCAACCTGAATCAAACAGGTCCAGCGGTCTAGTAGTGAATTATGAGAGTTAAGATCACTGGATCGTTGGTAAAATTAGGTACATTTCATTTCCAATTCACTTCCTAAATAAATGGCATGCGGGATTGGTCGTAATAACGTGAAACATGAACAAATGTGGATGCGTGAGGAGATATAAACAATGTGTCATACATGTATGGTTGGCTGAGTAAATCAGATTATTTTCTAGCTACAGTCACGACTCCTTTCAAAACTCCAAAATTTGCCAAGTGAGCCAAGATCGCTCGCAAAACTCACTCCAGTGTGTACCACCAAATAACTTGAAATAGCCGCAAGAAACACCCGAGGGAGCTGTCTGCTCAATTCTCACGCAGTTTGGTCCGCCTAGAAACCATGCATGTGTGAAACCGAACCGGACCAAAGTTTGTTTGCAACATTGTACCAATTTATTGCCTGCTGCCGACCAAATAACCGAACTATAGGTCTGAAAACGCCCTTACTTTCTGAAGCTGGACTTTTAAACCTTGGTAGATAATATAAACAATGAAAAGTCTACAACTAAACCACAGCTGGTCGTCATGTAGTTATATACGTATGTCCAATTGCTCACCAACCCCTTATCGCTTTGATTTCTCTCTGTTTAGTTCCAGTAATTCTGGACCCAAACACTGCACACTCATCACTCATCATTTCTGAGGATCTGACCAGCTTCAGAAGAAGTCATGATACACAGGCACTCCCCAATAACCCAGAACGCTGCTGTCTCTGGGAGTGCGTCCTGGGCTCTGAGGGCTACAGCTCTGGGTCTCACTGCTGGGATGTTGAGGTCGTGGATAGCAGAGACTGGGATGTGGGCGTCACCACTGAGTCCAACTGGAATCGTTTCTCATGGAAGGAAGTGTGGCGCGTCGGGTACAGGGAATGTGGGATCCATTACCCCGGGCCTGTGCATGTAATTGAACAGAAACTCCACACCCTCAGAGTGCACCTGGATTTGGACAGGGGGCAGTTGTCATTCTTTGATGCTCTACAAGATACTCACGTACATACTTTTGAACACACATTCACTGAAAAGGCTTTTCCCTTCTTTTACCTCCTGGACAACCATACAATACGTATTTTACCATTGAACAACAGTCATTAAACAATGCAATTAGACACTGTGCCATAAGACACAGAAAAGATAACAGTGTTAAACAGAAGAAAAATCCATTGTGTTAGCTTAGCTATATGGCCTTAGATCTTATTGAGCAATATCGCTACATACACTAAATGCTGCAATTGTACATTTTATATACATGCGCTTCATCTAGTGGTTGTATGTTACATACATTAATAGCACTACATAAACTAAATGCTGCAGTTGTACGTTATATACACCAATACGGTGGTTCTCAAACCGTTCCTCTCATTTCCCATTTGGGAGAGGGTTGGAAGTCTTACCTGTTGTCCTTTGCCCCAACAAAAATGATAATGTTAAAACGTTATTTCCGCACTATGCAAAATTTCTTACCAGTTCCTTGGGTCTGATTGTTTTCGTTAATATGTAGGCCTAATAATGACCTAATTTGTGTGTGATTGTTTTGTTTTGATCTATTGTCATTATTTCTGATAAAATAAGGCATTAATAAAGATAGGTGGTCCAACAGACTCCAAACAAGCTCCTATAAAGGAGCTTGTTTAAAGCACGACATATGACCAGAATCCGCTTGGTGTGTGTCAAGTGATAAATTACTGTTGCAGCACGGTATACTGTACAGTATATTGTCACTGCTGCTATAGTCATAGTCCTGAGTTCTTGTATTTAGTTACTAGTTTTGGACTTTTAGTTTGTAGCTCTCTTGTGTCTTTACTTGCTGTTATTCACTTCCTTTGTTATACCAACAATTCAATTTCATGTTTAAAGCTACATTGTGTTATTTCTTGAGTTGATTCTTTGCCAGAATAAATGTTTTCCTTCAAAAACATGTGGTCATTCATGTGTAATTACTTCCGCCAACAAATCATAGTATTCTTATAAGTGATGCATGTTTCGGCCTCTATCTTTAGAATACATTAGCCAAGGAGGGACATACCTGACATTCTAGCTCAGGGGTCTCAAACACCCGGCCCGCGGGCCAAATCCGGCCCAATTCCGGCCCGCGACGTATGTCAAAATAATAATGTAATCCGGCCCTTGAGACTTTTTAATTGTGACAAACAACGATACTGATTAAAATAGACGATAGTTCCAAGTACGGTGACAAATCTCATTTGTACTCTGCTCCACTATGTGCTAGACATCCAGAGCTTCATTCAAACCCAAAATCGCTGCGCAAAGTTTTCAGGAAATACTTAGTATTACACGCGAGAAACACAAAGACGTGCATTTGTAATGACGCGGAAGCGATGCAGGCCATAGTGTTGCATAAATTGAAGCAGAAATTAAGCAGAAATAGGCCTACACCAAATGTTGAAAAACGTTTACGTGTGATAAAGTCTTAGGTAGGCTATGTTATTCACCTATTCTAAATCTGAAGGAGAATATCCTTTTGGAGATTATGATCGATCGTCTATTGAATGGAGGTGCATCTGCGTGTATACGACGGCATAATAAGCATGGCATACCATGCTTATTTCGACCCTCTGCCCAACATAGCTTGGAGGTTGCAGTGGTAATCGTGATGATAGTGTCCGTAATGGACGTGGTACAGACAGCATGGTAGAAATAGGGCTCTAAACTACAAAGTCACCTGCAATAATATGATGCAAACTTCTGGGTACTCAGATTACCCGCGATAGGAACTGATTTAACCAGAATACTTTATTGTAGGCCTTGTGGTTTAGAAACCATATACATCTTAGGTGTTGGTATACATCTTAGGTGTTTTCCTGTTAATTTGTTATGTGGGTAATATGAAAAAAGTAAAGTAAACCTGCTCAAATATGTTCATCCAGTATTTATTGAAAGATGCATAATTTGAGGTGCTTGCCATCCAGTGGCAAATTAGATGGGTAAATTTACCCCCTTCATAAACTTTTTGTTTTACTCAAAGATTTTTACATTTACAGTAGGACTTTATCTCTGACCACTTTCAAGCCATGGCCTTTTGACATTTTGATATAAAAATCCAATGGTGTTGCTTAAACTATTTTTATTTGGTGTGAAACACACACATACCTGTTTTTATGCTTTTCATTTGTTTTATAATTTGTATTAATATTTATTTTATAATTATTTTATTTATAAGCTAAGGTTGCTAGCACAGGTGTCTAAAACTAGATAAAAACACTTGCACTTGCTGTTTGCAGTTTTGTGTGGTATTTGAAAAAAAGAACATTGCATTTTCAGAAATAGCCGGCCCTCCAATCCGATGACGTTGGCAGAATTGGCCCCCAGCTCATTTGAGTTTGAGACCCCTGTTCTAGCTGATGCCTTTACCATCATGATTCAGTCCACCATGTAAGCACTTTGCAGTGTTCGAACAACAAACTACAAAGGTTGTGTGATTTCTGCCATTCAGAGATGTCACAAAGTAAAAGTCCCATCATGGCCGCCATCACCAGTATTGCCACGGCAATACTAACTTTCATTGTAGTATTGCCTGGCAATACTAGTTTTCATACATGACATTACCTAAGATTACACTCAGTAAACATCACAAAGTGCTGCTGTGCCGTGTTGACGTAGCCTCCTACCATGTATTGGAGACTTTCTAATGAGGAGACACAGCACTCAAAAAGTCCTCCATAGAAATGCATGGGGTTAGTTTGTAACACCAATATGGCAGTTTGTCTACACATATCCCACCCCTTCCGAGGCAAAATGTTGACGTGTAAATACATTCAGCCAATCGTGGTGTGTTGTGAAGACATTGTGCCAATCATGTGATCTCGCTGCTGGAGCAAGGTTGATGTCATGAAGCCTTGCACACTCACATTTCTGCCAAAATAGATGCCCGATAAGTGCCCAAAAAGCGTTGCAATATGGCCGCCGAGTGGAGGGACTTGCCTAAAAGGACTTTGGTATTGGTCCTACCTGTGCACTTAGCATGGGTGTTTTCACTAATTAGCTCATCTATCTGGCTGAGAAGTTGGGCCAATAAGAATCAGCTGGTTTAGTGAATGGTTGGAGTAAATATGTGGCAGGATTTTTACTTTCTGAAGCCATACTTTTCTTGGGAAACTATTCAATTCTTTGTGAATGGTTGCTCCTGAAGAGCTATTGTTTACCAGGAGGTGGCGACAAAGTCCATTTAATCCATTTTGCAGGATACATACCTCCAGACAGTTTAATGAGTGACCACTCACTCCCTCCAGTTTACCGGTGAGGAATAAGGGAATAAGATGTGTTCAGATGTTTGTTTTGTCACTTTTTTGTTATTTTTGAATACTGCTTTTAATACTTATTCATTTTATATATGTGTATGTGTATTGGTCCTAAGTTCCAAATAGAAATCAAATCACAAATCACACTCCTGTTTTTAAATGTGCTATATAATTAAGACACTTGACCATTAAATGGCTTGGATAGCTACAGTATTTAATAGAGCTCTGCCCTTTGATATCAGACCAAACCAAAGCAAAAGTGTTATGGGCAAGAGATGGTGAACATTCTGTAGGCATTAGTCATGAAAGAATTTACCCATGTGAAGCCCCTCCCCCTGGTCCTCTGAGAGGAGGAACACACTTATGTTTGTGTCGTATCTTCCTCCTGGTCTTTGTTCAAAACAACATCTTTCTCTCAGGCTGGAGACGCAGAGAAGCATTTTAAGAGACAAAACTCAAGAGTACCCTCAGGATCTACTCTTGAGAAAAGGATAGTGACCTCAGAGAAAGAGAAAGTAAAAGTTTAAAGGCTACAGAGGAGCCCTTTAAACCGGGGGGGAAAGTGAAAGAGATAGAAAGTTCGATATGGCATACAAGCGTTCTTTATCTGAGGAGGACCTCACCTGTCCCGTGTGCTGCGACATCTTTATGGACCCTGTGATCCTGTCCTGCAGCCACACCATCTGCAAAGCCTGCATTGACACCTTCTGGACCGTCAAGCCGTCCAAACAGTGTCCCATTTGCAGGGGAAGGAGCCTGATGAATCCTCCCCCGTCCAACCTGGCTTTAAAGAACCTGTGTGAGAGCTTTGTCCAGGAGAGGGCCTCTGAAGCTTCGCTGGCATCTGAGGAGCTGTGCATGGCCCACAGCGAGAGAATCAAACTCTTCTGCTTGGAGGACAGGGAGCCAATATGTCTGGTGTGCTGGACATCAACGAAGCACAGACGGCACAAGTGCTGCCCGACAGAAGAAGCAGCCTCTGATTACAGAGTAAGAAATAAATACATTAAGATGCCATTATATTGTCAGCCAGAATGTCCACATACCGTAGTTGTAACATGTGAACTTGACTTTCTGCCATGTCTTTTCTTTACTCTGCGCAATAAAGAGTGGTTACATCCCTCATTGCATTGTATACAGAACTTGTACAATGCATGTGACGGTTAACTTGAACTTGAAGAATTATTGCCATTCTACCTGTACTAGCTGCTCTTTCCTTAGAGTTGATTGTATTTCTTCTTAGTTGTCGGTCAATCTTCATTAATATGCAATCTAATATCAGTGCTGAGAGAACACAGAGCCTGACCGAGGCCTCTGCTTCAGCTTACTCTATAACAGTGTCATTTGATAATTGGGAGGGGTGTGTTTTATGTGTGCTTGTTGTGTGTGTGTGTGTGGGGGGGGGCTACACACTCTACCTACTATCTCTACATTGTTTGCAGGAGCAGCTCAAGACCACACTGAACAGCCTAGAAGAAAGGCTAAACGGGTTAAACAACTTAAAACGAGACTGCAACCACATAGCTACACACATAAAGGTACTGTATGTTTGAGTTTTTTTAGACACAGTCAATGCTCACAGCAATTGCTACATCAATCTGCTTTTCCCTTCCATGCCTGTGTGGTGCTACTTAGCATTTCTTTTGCTACCACAGTGTCAGGCATACAACACAAGACAGCACATTCAGAAAGAGTTTGAGATGCTCCATCAGTTTCTCCAAAAGGAAGAGGAGGCCAGGATGGCTGCTCTCGAAGAAGAAGCTGGACAGAAGAGCAGCGCCATCAGTGCAATAACGGAGAGCATCAGCGCAACGATATCCACTCTCTCCGACACAATCAGAGCCATAGAGGAGGCAGTGGGGTTGGCAGACGTCCCCCTCTTACAAGTGCGTACCTGAAACACAACGCTAAAGGCTTAGATTATAGTTAGATTATTAGATTAGATAACAGTATGCACTGTATTGTGTGGTGTCAATGTTAAGTTTGCTCTGTAAATCATTCACTCTTAAAACGAATGTGTTGAAAACAACACAACTTGTGTTGTCCCTATCTAAACACAGAGATGTACAGTTTGTGTTGTTTTTAACACATCTCTGTGTTTAGATAGGGACAGCAGAGTTTGTGTTGTATTTGTTAAACAATATGTGTTGAAAATAACAACTTCCTTTGAAAACAACACACCTTGCATTTGCATCTCTGTGTCCAGATAGAGACACCACATTTGTTTTAAGAGTGTTCAAATCAAATGCAAAATCTATAAATAAGCATGCACATCATTTTACTATTTCCCCGTCTGTTCTTTGCAGAATGTTAAGTCTACTATTGAAAGGTGAGTCATGTCCAAGTTCCTGTTCTAATGTACGTGGTTTAACTTAAAGCAGCACTGACTGACTAGGCCTACTGAATGTTGTTGCAGGGTGCAGTGTATGCCAAAGGATCCAGATAATCCCACAGGATCTCTGATAGATGTGGCACAACACGTGGGCAACCTGAAGTTCAGAGTCTGGGAGAAGATGCAGGACATTGTTGTGTACAGTAAGTTTTGTTTCTCTGTCTTCTATAATATGCCTTTCAGTTACACAGGGGTGTGTAATATCGTTAACCCAATTACACATACATACACATACATACATACATGCCACTCAAACATTAACAGAGATAAAGGTTGGACAAACAGCACAATATGTAATATAAAACAAAATAAATTCACAATGAAACTATTTCACCTATTGGTGATCCATTGGTACAGAAGAACCCCCCCCCCACACACACACACACAGACACACACACGGTACTATCCTGACAAATGTATCTCTTTAGCGCCGGTGGTGCTGGACCCCAACACATCTCAGGCAAAGCTCCGCCTGTGTGAAGACCTAACCAGCGTGCTCAACAGTGCGGAGAAGCTCCGCGTCCCCTACAACCCCGAGAGGTTTGACTACTACCCCTGCGTGCTGGGCTCGCGGAGCCTCACCGCGGGCGTCCACTGCTGGGACGTGGAGGTCGGGGACAGCACGCTCTGGAGTGTGGGCGTCACCGCCGTCTCCAACCACAGGAAGGGCGACGCTTTCTTTAACGGAGACACCTGGCACGTGAGGTACCTGAACGGAGAGTACACGGGCCACAGCCCTGCGGAGAATCGGGGTCCCCTGGTGGCGGAGAGCCTGCGGGTCCTAAGGGTGCGGCTGGACTTGGATGGGGGAGAGGTGTCATTTTCTGAGCCGTTGGCAGAAAACTCCCTGTGCAGTTTTAGACATGTTTTTACAGAGGGTGTCCTCCCTTTTCTGTATAATTACTGTATGGTCTCACCTCTGAGGATCGTAACAGTGAAAAACTCAGAACATAAAAGTTAGGGCCAATGATGTGATGTATGATACCATTATATGGAATACTGTCTTTGTGTGTGTGTTGTGTTATGTTGCATTGTGCATGTATGTGATTTTCACACTGAGCATCTTCAATTGCCCAAATTATATTATTCAGTGCAACTTCTATTGCACTAGACCAGTGGTTTTCAACCAGTGGTCCGCGGCCCACTTGCGGTCCGTGAGGACATTGCTGATGGTCCCTGACCATGGATTCAGTAATGTAGTTGCAATGAAGAAATCAGTATTTTTATTCACTGTTGATCCTGGGGTTACGTAATTAGTCAAAATGGTGGTCCCTGGTCGACAATCAGTTGAAAACCCAGACGATGATATCCATGCTGCTGATTTCCTCAGATTAACTTTTATCTTTGGTATGTGCAAGCAAACAGCAGGCTGCAACTAAACTAACTGAAGCACTGGTCCATGTTTCGTACTGGCTAAAAAGGTCATATCTACATCTCAATATTAATAAAACAGTCTGTATGTTCTTCTCTAAAAAATCCTCAAGCGCACAGCAGGCTGATGTTTATATTGAAGGAGAAAAACTCATGGTTGTGCCTGATTTTAAATACCTTGGTATCATTTTAGACTCTAATTTATCTTTTAAAAAGCATGTTAAAAAAAGGTGGCTAATACTATCAGATATAGTCTGGCTAACTTTAGACACATAAGGCCATACAGACACACAGAGGCAGCCAAACTTTTTATGCACGCCATGATCTTTTTCCACATATCATACTGACTCACAAGCTGGTCCGAAGCAAACATGACAACTCTTAAACCAATAGAAACCCTTTATAAACAAACCTTAAAAACACTAGATCAAAAGCCTATCAGCGATTTGACAGTTTTTTACATTATCTAGATGCCTGCCTTGTTTTCAAAATATGACATGGGCTTGCCCCTCCACCACTGGCTGAGTTCATACAACAGAAGAGCAGTAGTGGCAGAGCAACTAGGGCAACCACCAGGGGCAACTAGGGCAGCTAGGGCAGCCACCAGGGCTAACTAGGGCAGCTACCAGGGGAGACTATGTCACACAATATAGATGTAGTAAGTTTGGCCAAACAGTCTTCTCAGGACGGGCCTCAGATTATTGGAACCGTCTTCCTATTGAACTCGGAGAAAGCACCAGCTATCTACCATTTAAAACCACACTCAAGAGATGGATTAAAAACAATCAAAACTGCAATCATCAGTATCTGGTTCACCTCATGGCACTGCTCTTCTTTGTATTGTACTTATTTTTTTATTTTATTGTCCCTTTCTCTTTTCTCTTCTTCCTTCCTTCTTAATTTGTGTTCTATCTTTCTTCCATTCTTTTTATTAATGTAATGTGATGCTGTGTTGACCTGCCAAGGGACAACAGATGAAAATTAGCTTCTTTGCTAACTCTGCCACAGTTACATTTTGAGTGTAAACAAAAAATGTCAATTGATGTGCATTGTCACTTTTAAATAAACAAATAAATAAAATAAAATAAAATGAATAAAAACACCTGTCCAAATATCTCAGGGATTAGAAACCGATCAGAAGCAATATAACACATGTGAAGAGCTATCTTGCTATTTGTGCATGTGTGATGCTATTTCAGTTGACTTCAATTTTGACTTCCCTGTATCTCACATACAGTTACTTACCCCAAACCTCCAGGTTGATCCACAGTGCATAATGCTTAGCCCCTATTCACAACTGTGTAATATAACACCCTACTATTGTCCTTGACAAGATCAAATAAAGTCTCAAATCACTGCCCTATATTCATGAGTCACGCTCAAACTCATCTGGGAAGATCTCAACATAATTGGTTGGTCAGGGCAAAGGCAGTTTGGAATTTCATGCCTTCAAATGTTGGGAGAATGTGTTTGCACATCACCAGGGTGTGGTCAGGTCTAATATCTGAAAATCATATTAAATGATACTTCCAGCCAGTTGCGACAAAAGTGCATCCTAGAAATGGCTATTAACAATACAGTATAACTAAACAGTATTTTCTTAACATCAGTTACTCTTTAAATAAATTCGCAACATTTCTCATTTAATTTATTCACATTCTTTTCTCAGATATGCATTGAGGCTCAATTATTACCATCTTCCTTCCATACAATATGGAGACTTAAGGGGTGTCATGAAATGTGATCAAATCTCTCACAGTCATATGACAAATAATATTGGTTTGAATGTTTTAACCAAGACCCCCCCCCCCCCCCCCCCCCCCCCCACACACACACACACACACACACACACAAATAAAATTGTAAGTTTAGCACTTGAGTGCTAGCCTGGCGGGCTGCCAAATCTCACCCAATTCCCTGAAACATACTAAGGCATGTTCCTGTTATTTTTGACCCATAAACAGTAAGGTAGGTGGTAGGACATGTAATATCGAAAGTAAAAGTCGATGTGACTCCCCAATGTACAACAAAGGCTATAGAACTGCAGTGGAAAGCTCATCCTTCCATCTGTGTGTGTGTGCGTGCTTCCTTGTGTTCGTGTATAGGCTATGTGCGTGTATAGCCTACGGCGTCAAGTGTTTGTGCTTCCTCCTTGAATGGCGAATGCAATAGAAACTACAGCATGGCGTGACAAAGCTAAAAAAAACAATTGCACGTAAGGGGAATTCCTGAGGCTTAGACAAGTGCAGTGTGCAGGTGTCTGTGATAACGACCATGTGTGAGTGCTCTTCCACTATCACAATAAGGCCCACTGATGTTAATGAGATCTCACTTGAACTACGATCTGTAGATGACCAGTTAGAGATGTTTGACACTGGAACAGTTCATATGAATCTGCTGAGGAAATGTGATGGAGCGTAGAATGAGGAAGAGGTCTGGCACCCCATGAGGTGTGGTTCATGCCATATCTGGTCTGGGAAAAGCCTAACGAGGAGAGAGAAGGCTATGTTTACGGAAAACAAAGCCAAACACCAATTGTAAAATAGACTATAGCCCAGGGCTGCCAAAATGTAGACCACATTAAGTCTCGTGAAAATAGCCGGAGTTTAGCGACCAGTGAATTTTCTTTTCTTGTTAGGCCCATGATGCACTCAGTTAATCCATGTAGGCCAACCTCTGGGGGGAGTAGCCGCGTGCATTTCAATCTGGTCGGGTGAGTTTGGACATGCCCTGGCGCCTGGCCAACGCCGTGCCTAACCTATGGCTACCGCTACGTTTTTTCAGCTCATCGCAGCCAAGGCTCAACTATCAACTACCCCGCACCACCAGGGGCCTCATGTACAAAGACTTGCGTGGATTTCATACTAAAACATTGCGTACGTGCAAACCTGAAAAGTAGCGTACGCACAAAAAAATCCTGATTTATGAAACTGTGCGTACGCAGCATTCCACGCAGCCTTTCTTTGTACATCCCAATTAACGTGAAATTAAGCGTACATGCACGAGCATTACACTCCACCCTCTCTCCTCCCTCAATCACACTCATTTTAATATGCTAACTAGAAGACCACTCGAGAGCGCAGACCTCAAAATTATGTGTTTATCGACAAAATGTCAATAATCGTACGTCTTTATCATCTGTAATTAATAACAAAAAAAAAACAGTAGTGGCAGAGCGTAGCAGTGGCTAGCTATAGGGTCAGAGACCGTGGTAGAATTATTGGTCAGTCTGCAAGTAGGTGACAGGGTTTGCATAACTGGATTTGATGTATTTGAACCATTACAACACAACTGCATTAATTAAAAAAAACATTACATCAATCGTGTCCAAGTAGGCTACCACGCATCGCGCACTCGAGGTGGAATAAACAAAGTTGATCCAGGCCACATCGCCACAACATTACGATTTCTGGATCATATCCCTATATTTGCACACAAGTGTGACAACAATAATGCGAATGCTTACTCGAGGAAAGTCAAAGTATCCTATGCAGTCAATCACACTAAGGGAAATAGGTTATATCCGCGCTTATTAGTCAGCCTATCTATTCTATCTATATGTGTAGGCTATAGGTTTCACATTCCCTTTTAATTCGTATCCTCTAATAAGTCTACAGTTGTCATCACAGATAGGTTGTTGCATAACTTGAGCATGTTGCATGTCCATTTATATAGAAACATAGGCCTACTTTCGAAGTCATTCGAATCATTTTTAATAATCCACGTTTCACAATATACTGTGCAAATAAAGGCCTAGACTCGCGATCAACTAATGTTGTTGCGCTGCATTGCCTCTAAGTGTCGGCAACTGACGATACACATTGGAAATGTGCGTACGCCAGACATGAAGTTTGCGTGGAGGACCGCAAATTCTCACGTTCAAGTCAGTCTTCGTACATCCGGACGTGAGCGTGAGAAGTGGCGTACGCAGCATTTTTGTACGTACGCAAGCTTTGTACATGAGGCCCCTGGTCCTCACATTTAACACAATCCATCTTCAAGAACAAAGTCATCCACTCCATCAAATGCCCGGGATTGCCCACGAGTAGCTTGTGTGAGCATTTTAGGCTGAACATGGGAATTCTAGGTTTAGTGTAGGCCTAGGCTTCACCCAGGCTAGGCCTAGGCTAGATTACGCTACCAACCGTAGGCCTATAGGAATGCACATTAACTTGTCAGACCGAAAGTGAAAGTAACCCACCTCCGTGTTAGTTTTTTCACCTCCGTGTTAGTGCTGACAAAAACACCACGACAGACAGACATCTCATTGGGTTCCCTCCTCCCTCACATAGCCTATAGGCCTACCTCCAGACGCAACATGCCGATAACTTAACTCCTCTAGATTAACAGACAGACTGCTAACGAAATGGCTTCAAAACGTTCTCTTCCCGAAGAGGACCTCACTTGTCCCGTCTGCTGCGATATCTTCAGGGACCCGGTCATACAGCAGTGCAGCCACAGCATCTGTAAGGAGTGCTTGCATCGGTTCTGGGACATCAAGAAATCTCGAGAATGCCCAGTGTGCAGACGAAAGTCACCCAACGGTGAGCTCCCTCGGAACTTGGCATTGAAAAACCTGTGCGAGGCCGTCTTACTGGTGAAAGGTTCCGGGACATCGCAAGGGCTGTGTACCTTGCACGGTGAAAGTTTCAAGCTCTTTTGCCTGGATGACAAAGAGCCCGTGTGCGTCGTTTGTCAGACTTCTAGAAAGCACAAACTGCACGATTTTTGCCCCATAGATGAAGCTGCTCTCGATTACAAGGTGAGCCAAAATAACATTTCTTCTTCAGACCACGACAATTAATGCTCAATCCTTTATCAGAGAATGAACTATAGGCTACATAAAGTAGGCTATTGTCACGACGCTGAACTTGGGACTAGATTCATTTAGCGGGGAGTTAAGTTTCGATTCCACCTTAAATATTGCAATTTTCTACCGCCAGGAGGCAGTGTTGACCGCAAATCCGCGATGACAGGTATTTGCTTGCCAAGCTGCAGATAAACAGGCATTATTCACAGACGTATAAAAGTCTCTATTTCATTTTCTTTTGAGTCTATTGCTGAATCCTTTGATGAATGTTGTCTTATGTCTTCTATTAATTAATTTATTAGATATTGTACTTGGTTGGTCATTGGAAAGAGGAGAGAGTGTACTTGTCAGATGTGGTGGAATTTCCCCGGCCAAATGCATTATGGGAAGTGTGGAGCTGGAGCAAATTTAGTGCTGAATTTCTACGATCTGAAAAATGCAATATATTTTCAAAGTGATTAAAGCGGCATTTTCCACTATCGGATTTCACATGGGTGGTCTCATTGGAAAGAGGAGAGCGTGTCAACTTGCCACATGTGGTGGAAATTCCCCTGCCAAAGTAGGTGTGGGCCATAGGGAGTAGATTTAGTGTAGAAGAATTTCATAATCTCCCACAAATTACATTTGTAATCACCACCTCCCCCCACACACACACACACACACCAAGTACAAAATGTAATAAATTAATTAAAGGTGCTCTATGCGATGCCACATTTTTTAGGCTAAACTTACTGCAAACATCACCTAACCAACCGCTAGTTGTCTGTGTCCTGAATACTCTGTAAGAAAACACGATCTCTGTAGACAGCCCAGGCTCCAAAAACGGCAACAAAAACAACCTGGGCAAACCTAGCCCATAAAAACATAACACACTGTTCCAGCAAATCAGAGATGAGATGCGTGTTTAGGAGTTTCAAATGCACGGGAGCAGCACGGGAGGGAGGGGGAGAAAGTAGCGAGCTAGCTCTCTGTAACACAACATTTATCAAAAGATTCAACCCAGAAAATAAAGAAAAAAAAATTAATAATCAGCCACCAACTACACCCCCCCCCCCCCCCCACCAAGTACAATATCTAATACATTAATTAATAGAAGACATAAGACAACATTCATCAAAAGATTCAGCAATGGAGTCAAAAGAAAATGAAATGGAGGCTTTTATACGTCTGTGAATAATGCCTGTTCATCTGCAACAGCTTGGCAGGCAAATGCCTGTGTCACCGCGGATTTGTGGTCAACACTGCCCCCTGGCGGTAGAAAATTACAATATTTAAGGTGGAATCTGCGATCTGAATCTAGTCCCAAGTTCAGCGTTGTGCTATTGTCATAGGCTACCTGTAACACACTGTGTCATACAGAAGAACCTTGATTGACAAGCAAAAACAACTTAAATATGTAGACCTATCTCTCTCTCCATTAATACTGTCACTGTCCGTACACTGTGCTATCAAAAGACATGGCTTCGCTGTCTCACACTGTTTAGATAGTGCAAACGAGTATTCAAACTCATTTCCTGAACATGCCCTAACAAGAGGGAGACTGACAGTGCCCTTCTGAGACTTTTTTGAAGGGCGGATTTTGTCATGTTGTTTGTTGTTGATATTCTTTGTTTACACCATGTCCATTCTGTCTGTCTTTGAGGTGACTGTGACATGCTAACCTGTTGAATGTGTGTTGATAGGAGGAGCTCAGCAATGCACTATCTCCACTGCAAGAAAAGCTGAAGCTTTTAGAGGACGTGAAATACACCTATGATCAAACCGCTCAGCTCATCAAGGTAATGCACTAGGCAAGATATGTGTTCCTTGTGCAAGATGTTTGTTACAAGTCATGTTGCATCAGCCTATCCCATTGACTGAACTACTGGCCTGGGGTCAGTGTACCATAGTCACTGTCACTGTAATCAGTGTTGGGGATTTCCATCAGGTCAGAGGAGGGGCAAACAGTCAGTGCTTTCAGTTTTGTGTTGTTTCTTAAACGAAATGAGCATGGCTTGGCCTATATATGGCATGCTCATAAGTGGTCTTCAAAATGATCTGTTATTGTATATTATCTGTATGCTATATCTATCTATAGATCTATATCTATCTCTATCTGTCTATAGATATAGATATAGTTATATATATATATATATATACAGAGAGAGAGAGAGAGAGAGAGATAGATGTATATATGTGTGTATTTTATCTCTCTCTATTGTGTATTTTATAATTATATGTGAAGATGATGCAAACTGATGTGTGACATAAAAAAACATCCAAATGAAAGTAAAAGATAAAATCATTCTTCATCACCTGACCAGGGCCAGACCCTTCTTACTGAAAGGCATATTAAGCTGGAGTTTGAAAAGCTTCACAAGTTTCTCCGAGACGAAGAGAAGGCCAGAATGGAATGTCTTAAGGCCGAGGAGAGGCAGAAGAGTGCTGCTGTGATGAAGAAGATTGAAGCGATCGGCAGAGAGATATCATCTGTCTCTGAGACTATTCAAGCCATACAGAAGGAACTCAAACAAGATAATGTGACATTTGTACAGGTAATGCAAACTGTGCTCATTCCATGTTAAATAGTTTGTATCAAATTGTTTTGTCCAATATGACTTAAAGGTGCTCTAAGCGATGTTACGCGGTTTCTAAGCAAAAACATTTTTTGTCACATACAGCAAACATCAACTCACCATCTGCTAGCTGCCTTTGCCCTGAATACACTGTAAAAAAATGTGGTCTCCATTGTTCCAGCCAATAACCGACGAACGAGACGCGCGTTTAGGAGAGTTTTAATTGCATGGTAGGGAGAGGGAGGGAGTAGCGAGCTAGCTCTGTTTTGTTTGAACGTCAACAGAAGTGACGTTAACCATCATCGCTTAGAGCACCTTATAAAACTGGAAAAAAACAACAGCTGGTAATGAAAATAGTGGAAACACTATTGGGGAATTGGCATGAACATAAAGTTGTACATAGCCTACAACAATATTAATTAAATATCAAATTAAAGTAAAACCATCAATTATCACCACTACTACTACCAACACTACCATTACTATACTACAAGTACTATGACTAGTACTGCTGCTGCTACTATTAATACTGATAAGGTGTGTAGAAAAATGTTTTTATAGGCCGTCTGTGGAATAAACAGCAAAAGGGAAACAGAAACTAAACAAAGTCTAAAATGTTACCAGAAACATACTAAGCAGACATGCCAAACAGACCCTCACCACATGTAGATTACAAGCAGGTGCAAAGTGCATGGTATCGGATTCAGTGGTTCTGTGTGACTATTGTTTATTTACAAGTACATGACTAATACTGAAAGAAATGGTGTCTTGTAAATCTCTTCTCTCATGGAACCTTTACTGTTACCTTACTGTTATGGGGTAAAAAATACCAGGAACTTTCAGATATGCCTTGTCCTTAAGAGCGAGAGACTGGGAGAGTCCATAAACACTAAATATATTTTCTAATTTTTCAAACAGAACTTCAAGGCTACAATGGAAAAGTAAGTCAAATACTCATAATTTATTTTGTCTAGTCATTTCTCAAATGAAATCCATGATAGCATTGACTCTTGTTTGTTTTTCCAGGACTAAATGCACCTGGAAGACTCCAGACATGACTTCAGATGCTCTAATTGATGTGGCAAAGCATATGGGCAACGTCAGCTTTCACATCTGGAAGAAGATGCAAGAGATTGTTGAATTTGGTGAGAACAATAGTAGACCACCAATCTCAATAGAGAACATAGTATACCACCCCAATTTCCATTCCACTCCTTCAGACAGAATACCAGCTGAAATCAGTTGCATTGTTTTTTTTAATCAGGGCAGCAGTTTTCCGATTACATTATGTGCTTGCATAATTACAAAAGGGTTCTCCAATGTTTTCTCAGTTAGCCTTTTAAAACGATATCAGATTAGTTAACAGAATGTGCTTTTGGAACATTGGATGAATGGTTGCTGATAATGGGCAATGTAGATATTGCATTTATTTCTTTCATTCTTTCAATTCATGTCATTTAGAACATTAATGACATCCAAGCTCCAAACTTTTGCACGGTAGTGTACATGTTTAGCAATGCTAATGTGAATTGCCCTGAATCTCCTCAGCTCCAGTCATCCTGGACCCCAACACAGCGGCCCCACACCTCCTGATGTCTGCGGATTTGACCAGCCTTACGTACAGCGACGTTATGGTGCTGGTGCCTGACAACCCCGAGAGGTTTGACTTCTACCACTGTGTGCTGGGCTCCGAGGGCTTCGACTCCGGGACCCACCACTGGGACATCGAGGTCGGGGAAAACTCCCTCTGGTACCTGGGCGTGATGACGGAGTCCACCCACCGCAAGGGGAAGGCCATCTGGAACGGCGTCCTGAGCTTGTGGCACATGTTCGGGGAGTACAAGTCGCAGTCTCCGGAGCAGGCCCCTATGCCGCTCTTGGTGAGCCAGCGCATCCAGAAGGTCCGCGTGGAGCTGGACTGGGACGGGGGACTGGTCTCGTTCTTTGACCTGGTCAGTAAAACATACTTGCTGACCATGGCGCACACGTTCACCGAGAAGGTGTTTCCGTTCTTCTATAATTTCTGTGTGCTCGCTCCCCTGCGGATCTTACCACTTAAACCGTCTGTGACAGTGGGATAGCACAGTTAAAGCAGCTGCCTTTATATTGAAGCAACACAGTCTCTGAAAATAATGGCTCCAAGCTCATTTTGATGCCACACTGACGTATGTGAAGAGAAGAGCACAGAAAGCCATATGATTATATTTCATGTAAATTCAACGTTAATTTTTCTACAAACCGTTTATCACAGCAGCCAGCTGCTTTGAAAGGTTAAGTTCCGCGCTTTCACGTGATATGCTTGTGATATCTGTGTGATGATTACATGGTAAGCAATTCAGCAGAGAAGTATGGGTGTGAATTTGGACACATTTTTTTGTCCATTAGTTCGTTCCTGTAACTTACGGGATCCATTTCAAAATTCTCACCATAACCTATAGGGCTCTACATCGTCAGGCCCTGCTTATCTTGCCAACATGATTCTCCTACACGCCCCCTCCCAGTCTCTCAGGTCTGTCAACCAAAATCAACCTTTACTGAGAATGTGGACTGTTTTAAGGTGCAAGTGAAGACTTGTTTAGGCTAGCTTTGGGGTAACCTCTGTCTTTTATGTATTGATCATTTTATCTGTTGTATTTTTACTTTATTTTATTCTTTATATTGTCTACGCACATTGTAAAGCACTTTGTGACCCTGTCTGTGAAAAGTGCTGTATAAACACATTTTACTTACTTACCTACTGCCTGCAATATTCAGAACTTTCATGAAGATGTAGGCCTATGGATTGAGAAGGGGTACAGGACAGGTACACAAGGGTCAAATGTTTTTTTTTTACTGAGGTCTTACTGTATATTTGTACTGTATGAGGTCTTTCTGTATATTTGTACTGTATAAGTGTGACTGTCCGTCAGTTATCCCCAACTGTACCGTGCACAGCGTTCCTAACTGCGTAGCCTTTAATTAAAGTATGTGTGCTGCACGTCTGCATCCACTGTATCCTCTGTCTCCTGACTGCCCAAAACAATTTCTCCTGGAAGATAATAAAGGCTGATCATTATCAATATTATCAGCAAAAATAGAAAGAAATTGATTAATTGCTGTATGTAACACACTGTAGCCTACTGTGTGTAACCTATTTACTAATATGCCACATAGTTTATATTTTTTCTTATACCGGCGATTTACTGTAAACTGATCATTTTATATACTGTATATGTGTGTGTGTGTATTTAGCTGCTGAATACCATTAATCTTTGAATCATGTATCATGTCACTGGCCTTTAAGGTGCACTCAGATGTTTTGTTGTTGTATTCATTTACTCCACAAATCATGGAATCACGTTCTGGTGAATTGACCATAATCTTGTACTCATAATGAATCTTTTTTGTTGTTGGATTAGTTTACTCCCTAAGTCGTGAAATCATGTTCTATTGAATAGCATCACCGTTATTGTTATTGTAAGAAATGTATTTCAATTCATCATAAAATGGCCCTGATATGTCACTATATATTAAGAAAGCATGTTCATTTCAATACTTATATCACTGACAACAGTATTCCGGCCAGGATTGTCATTTAAAAAAGTGAAGTTGCAGCCCTCAACTGATGTTGATGTCGTCATGTTGTGTTTTGGCCTATCTACTACACTCAAAAAAATGAAATCTCACTATTGTTCATCTTAATAAATCCTCTTTCGTAGGATTTACAGAACAAAATTAGGTTTCTAAGGTGAAATTGAGTTAGTTGTGTTATTTCAAATCAATAATGCGTTTTTGCTGATTAACTTAACATGTTTGCATTGGATCTACACAACTTTCTTGAACAAAACGCATTAGATTAGGAAATTTGTCCCTCTATAGTTGCCGTAGCATTATTTCACAATTTATGAGGACCATGGTGAGGACTCCGCCAGAGACTGTTGAGAAAGTGAAGCTCCGCCATTTTTTCCTTGCTTACTCACGGAACATTTTTGGATCCTGTAATTGCAAGGTATGTATTTGTTGCTGTTCATAGTGTTTTTGTTTTGAGTTTAGCGAGTTTGTCGTAACAACAACTTAAATAATCATTTTAGTAGATCTTATAGTGTACATGTGTTACTAAACTCGAGCAGCTAGCTTCTAATGTTAGCTACTAAATCTGTCATGGTGGCTGGCGAGCTATGTCATCTCAGGCTAGAATTCTATCATGTTTCCCAGTTTAGTTTTACTCCCTACTGAAGATAGACAGGGGTGGTGCCTTGATGGGGTTATTTCATATAAACCACAATTGAATGTTCATAGAAGTGCCAAGGTCAAGACAACTTCATGTATTTAACTGGTAAGATAAGATAGCAGCTATCGTTAGCCCCATACAAACCCTGCCTGGGTTTATGTGAATACTAATTGTTGGATCAGTATCGGAAAAGTTTAATGTTTAAACGTAACTGTTAGGTGCACCCCACTCTGTTTGACCAAATTATCCTTGTGTGTCATGAACAATTATGCAGGCTCTAAAGTCCATCAAGAAACATTTTAATCATTTTAATGTTCGTGTAGCAAACTCTGCCATCTTGCCTAGTCTCTCTGTAGCTGCTAACATTAGCCACGTGTAGCTGCAAGTACAGCAGTTGCAGGAACATCAGACTTGTCATTATTTTTGTATTGCTATCATAGGCTACTTGGCTCTCATCCGGCTTATTTATCAGTTAAAGAAAGCAAATGGCAGTTTCTTGCATGGGAACTTGTCAATTTTAAGCACACACATTTGTTCTTAACCACTATATTCGGGAGGTAAATAATTTCACATTTGTCATGCTAGAAGCTGTCTACTCTTCAATGTTTGAATGATTTGTTAATCACAAACAAGTAACTAATTAAATCACAAACAAGCCAATCTAATTAAAGGTTATCTTCCTAGTACAATTTTATTAAAATTCTCAATTGATTCTGTGATCTAATATTATTATAGTTTTACACATTTTAGTGTAAATTTGTTGAGTTTGATATACTTTCTCCCCACAGGCCTTTATGTGGCAGTGCAAAGAGCGCAAGACCGGAGTGTCATCAAGGTCTCATTTATTGAAGTATTACAGGTTAGCTCATGGTCACTTTGGTCACAGACACCCATGCCATATGCTAATTGTAGGGATGTCCGATATTGGCTTTTTTGCCGATATCCGATATGCCGATATTGTCCAACTCTCAATTTTCGATTCCGATATCAGCCGATACCGATGTCGATATGTGGGTTATTTTTCCTCAAAACTAATTTAGGTAACATCACATATCTCCTGTTGTGGAATTAACACAACATGCTTAATGTTATTGTGATGCCCCACTGGATGCATTCTTGAATGCAACAAGGGATACCTTCTTATACGTAATTTCTGCAACAATGGTAGGCTAGCCTACTGAAAACGTTTGGATATTCTGTTGTTTTCTGCTGTTGGTTAAATAGATAGACACACATATAGGGAAAACACTTGATATTGAATTTATGTGCTACAATGCAGGCCTGTTAACTGTATGACAACAGTGGTTTATTTAAACTACATCATAAGGATTTATTTTGTCAGTCATCATGCTCATTTTAATGAGTAACAATGAAAGTTATGCTGTATTTATTGCCAACAAAATTCCGCGATGTCTCCCGCGAGTCACGTCAGGCAGACTGTAGCCTGTCTGTCCGGGATGAGCTGTCCTCTGTTGTAGCTCCTCCCGGCTAGCCTCTGAAGATCGATCACGTTTACGTAGTAAGCCAGACCAAGTCAGACTCAGTCCATCTCAAACAAGCCTATTGCAAATCGCAAGTTTAACGTCCGAAGGAGACACTTGAAAATAATTCCAAACCACAGACATAATGTTGAAACAGAGCGAGCAAGTTTGTTACTGCAGCCATCCATGCTTGTTTGTATGCTTCAAGACGCAGCTTGATGAGGTCATCATCTGTGCGCCGGTAAACGCTTCAGGAGCGCGCGCATAGGCACTATTTGGGTGTAACGCAAGCATTATTTTATCGGTTTTAAGGCAAAAAAAATCCGATAACGATATTAACAGATATTACATTTTTGTGCTAATATCGGGCCGATAATATCGGTGGGCCGATATTATCGGACATCTCTAGCTAATTGTAATTCTTTCTGTATTTCCAAATGCTGGGTTGTATTGTTACTTGTTCTTCCTAGGCATAAAAAAAAAAATTCTTGGGTTCCGGTTTCCGACCGACCCTGTCAATTTATGTGCGACCCAAATTTATTTTATGAGCTTGGGGAAGAAATAACACTAAATAGTCTAGGCTACATTAAATAAATCCACAAATAAAAGGCGAACTATAATTACATTAATTACCCCTTGCGTTATGTATAGGGATGAGCGTATTCTCTCTGTTACAAAGTAGCCTATGCACAGCTGTTCACGAAGACGATTGTTTTCGTCACTTACCAAGGCACTCGCAATTTTGTCCAAACACCGCAACTTTTTCGCAAATTTGACCAATCATCGTAGTTTCACTGTGAAATGTCACCTACCGCAACAGTCCCTCGCGCAGAATATTGAGCCAGATGGCACACTTACTTCTGCACCTTCTGCATATGACGCCAAAGACTGCCCTAAGTGTTCGTTCCTCTGCAGTTTTGATGACAATAAATAGAAGGCTAACGTTAACGATCTGCTTACTTGCATCTCTCAACCTGGTGTTGCTAACCTACCTAGGCTATGAAAGTAAGTTAATTAAGGCCTACTTGGTTTACTGACATTTGAGTAGGCTATGCAACCCATTGGCAAACGTTTACCTGGATATGTCCTTTTAGCTTATGTCATGTTTATGTCAAGCTTATATTTGCTAGCTTGTGGGCTTAGTTTGAGTAGTGCTACCAAAATCATAGAAATTAATAAAATTGCAAGACATTTACCTCTTCTATGATCCAAGAATAATTTCATTCGAGTTGTTTTTTTTAACATTTATTTTAACTAATGACATGGAAGACATTCCCAATTGCATCCACAAATGCACTATGCAAAAGTGATTTACACTCGTAGCCGAACACAGTGAGATGCAAGCCTTCCAATCCACTCAGAAATGTAATTAGGCTACTCGCACGTCCTTAAAGGGGCAGGCAGTCAATTAGACGTACACCACCAATGTAATGACATTAAACAGAAGTGTAGTCAAATAGTTTAAATCAATATGAAATTACTAGATACTTACTTGGATATTAGTAATTATGCAGGCCACAGACTATGAATTATTAAAAAGATATTAACTTAATATGAATTACAAAATATATGAATGTATTGAAACATATGACATGATACCATCTCTTTAGGTGACTGTCTTTTTTGGACAGTTCTACTATACTGCTTTGTGAATTACCTCAGTCAAAGCATTTTCACAAATAAAGTAGGCCTACTTTGATTTTCTGTAATCCTTACTGTTTACCTTTGATTATCCTATTTAATAAGCATCAAGATTATCAGTGTGATTTTGGTCTTACTAACCTTAATTGCCCTAAATTTAAACTATTTTTGCAATTTTCACTTCCTCCCGCAATTTCTCCACAAGAAACAGCTAAAATCACCGCAACTTCCATCCAGGCATTTTAGGTCGCAACAGTCTCAAAAAACCTCGCGAAATCCTGGAGGGATTGATTTTCTACCTATCCCTTACTGCCACTGGAAAAAAAAAAAAAAAAAAAAAAAAAATTCCCTACCGACCCATGGCCTCAACTGACAACCAACAGGAACCAAACCTTTTTTTTTTTTATGCCCTATCTCCTCTCCCCTCATAACGTTGTCAGAATGTCAGAACTCGACATCAACTGCTCCAGGCTGTCTGCTGTGTGTGCGTAGGAAGGGAGGAGATCATGGCTGCCATTGACCAGGTTAGTGAGAAGTTGTTTTGTGCCTCCCACTTTGAAAACCTGTGATCCAATATTAGGCCATGAGCTACCGGACCTTACCATGCAACTGCTAACTTTTTTTGAAAGGTCTTACCTTGCTGACATGAATTTGAAAGTTAACATTGACATAGGGGTGTACTGCCTGTTTCAACCCCATGAATAGATTTACATTGAAGATCAGTGCGTTCCAAAAATCTCTTTTAACATTTAACTTTGGGGGTTGCATGGTAAGGCATGTTAAACATTAAGATACTTAATTTGTAAATGTAAGTTGTATGTTCATTTCCCTATTTTGCAGAATCATACCATTGGCTTGTTGAGAACTTGCAACCTGAAAGCACTTGTGTACGAAGGCTCGGATAAACTCACAAAGGAATACCTGGTAAGTGTAAATGAATATCAAAAAAACAGTAAAGCATTACAGCAGCGAGAGTAGGAGTGGTATGTCTTGTGGCAAGATGGGTATGAATGATTATGGCTTCTTATATTATTTTAGTACCCATGGACATTTCCTTGTTCATGTTTCGGTGCTTGTAATGTTTTGTTAAGTCTGTCTATATGCATATTAAAGCAGAATGCATGTTACAGCAGAACAAGTCACCATTGGTCTGTTTGTCACTGACCATGCATACACCCTTTACAGACAAAGCTTCCTAGTCTGTGTTGGTAAAATGTCACCCAAAGTTTTAATCTTTGGTTAACTAGCTTTTGAGTTAAAAGAAATCATAGACGTTAGAGGGATTTGGGAGAGCAGAGAGTCTAAAGCAATGGTTCGGAGTGAATTTCACCCTAGGGTCATTTGCACGATGACCACGAGCCAAACACACCCCCAGAAGCTTTTTTCCCTTGGTCGAACATTGGTCAAGTTCGCACTATCAGTCTATGTTTCAGCCCAATGGCTTAGCATTAGCACTTTTGAAACCAGAAGTGTATCTCGTAAATTACCCCACTAATAATGTCCGGAATATTACCAAACTTCTACAGTAGTACAAAAAGGGTCTGTAAACAACACCTACTGCAACGCTACATCGACGTCACTTTGTGATTTGGGAAAAGCCCGTAAAAGTCTTGGCAGAAAGCGATGCATAAGTTTTATAAATGCTTGTATTTTCAGGTCAACACTTATTGACCTGAAAATACAATTTCATATATCATCCAGTTATCAATATATGACTATGGAGTGTTGAATTCACTAGCTTTTCCTTTACACGTGTGAATTTCGCAAAGGACTTTTACGGGCTTTTCACAAATCACGGAAGTGATGTTGACATAGCGGTAGCAGCAGAGAGTAGAAGCTTTCAGGCAAGTGTTATTTAAATAAACTCCTGGTGTAGGCTACTTACAAACTTTCGACCAAAGGAAAAAAAGCTACTGGGGGGGGGGGCGAAAGGGTGAAATTCACTCAGAACCATTGCTTTAATTTAAAGGAGATGGGAGATGTGAGGTTAATCCACTGAATTCAAACATATCTAAAGACATATACTTTTGTTTGAAAAGTCATCAATTAAATGTATTTTTTTTGGTCTGTGGTAAAGGACGCTGACTGATGCCCAGAGCCAGATGGAGAAAACCACCATCGGGATCTTTGCAATCAAACATGAGGGTGCCAATGCCTCCACTAGAAGATGTAGACATTATAGTTGAATCACTAACAATGTAACAAAACTAAACATGCCGTGTTTAGCAGAGATATTTTTCTGTTCATTGCATTTCTATTTTACTAAAAAATGTCCCTGATGGTTTGATGAGAATGGAGCTAAATAAATGCAAATTTGTTTTGAAGACCGTGTGTCTGTTTGCTATTTGAACACATTTGTTCAATTTTATTTAGAAATGTTATGCAGAACAAATTCAACTTGTTTACTTTGGATTTACTTAAGAACTTTGTTTTTTGGATGAGTTTATTTAAGAAATTTTTGTCAAGTGTGGTTCCACGTAACTGTATCACTTAAACTTAAATTAATATGGATGTGTGCTAGATATCTTTTTAACTTAAATTAATTGAACCTAACAATGTTACTTTGATTGAACAGGACAGTATTAAGTTGAGTCAATGTAAGAATGCTGAATTAATTGAACATAACAGCATTAATTTGGTTGAACACAGCCATATTAAGTTGGTTCAATGTAAGAATACTAAATAAAAATAAAGGAATTCAATTACTTACCATCTACTTTATTCATTCTTGTTCAGTTAATGTTATTTATTTGAGTCAATTGAAAAGAATATAGTATATTTAGAGTTATTTAATACAGTTTCGTGGAACCACTTGACAAAACATTTTTAATTAAATCCAACAAGATATTTTTGAATCACGAAGTCAGTAGTGTTTTGCCAGCTCTGCCAGTCAGGGGGGAGGGGATACACCGCTCAACAGTATTTTGAAAGTGATTGCAGTACCAGTTTTGGCCACAATCTTACATATGGTTCCTTTAATTCACTAAATTGTGCTAATCTGCCAGCATTGCGCAAAATAATCAATTATACAATTCACTATAAAATGTCAACAAGCGTCAATGTTCTCTCAGATACTTAATTGTTTTGTTTATATCTTGTCATAGTTTAAGTTATGCATGTTCCTACTTTCGCCTTTTGTATGGGGCTTAGGTGAGTATTTACCTTTCTGTTCACTTGTATACCTTGTGCTCATTTTCTTGAAAGCTTTTCGAAACACAGCTCTACCTCTGCCGGATGCACAGTCAGCATTTCAACTGTTTGTACATCTTGTGATAGTCATCAAATTTGAACAAAGACATTATCAGGTTCACAAGTTCACAAGCACAAGTATTTAATTGTGTTATAGTATACCTCCATCTATACCTGACAAAAGGAGAACAGATAGTACAACTACAATTATATTGTAGTCAGGGATGTAGTGGAGGCTAAACACAGTTTATCCACCTTTGTAATTTCAGAAAAAGAGTTTATCCACATCTCAAAAGAGTTTAATCACCAACTGCAACCTTTAACATTAAAAAAATCACACTGTATTATCCACATTCCCAATATGTACATTCATCAACAGTCTAGGAACCATTTAATACCGCTGGTATTGTTATAAACATTGTACAATAACCTCCGCCATCATCAAACATGTTCTGAATGCCTTTTTTAAAAATCCGATACCGCATGGCGCATTCCACCTCACCGAGATCACAGAATTCATAGTTTACCCACCTACATTCCTTATTGTAGTTAATGATATCAGTTTCACCAGTCAACAAAAAGTGCATCAATTAGTCAAAAGGGCATATAAAGTATATTCTGATGTATATCTAGAATTCTGAGAAATGTATGTGTCACATTCAAAGTTATAACAGTAACTAACATCACTGGCTCAAGAGACAGTTCCTACTTGCCTCAAGCAGTCTGTTATTGTTCCAGTACCGAAAAACAAAAGTCCAGCATGTCTGAATGACTACCGCCCAGTAGCCCTGACGTCTACAGTGATGAAGTTTTTTGAGAAGCTTGTGAAAAACATTATCTGCTCATCCCTCCCTGCCTCCTTCGACCCCCTCTAATTTGCTTACAGAGCCAACAGGTCTACAGAGGATGCCATTTCAAACCTCATGCACACCACCTTAACTCACCTGGAGGAGGGGAATGGGAATTATGTGAGGATGCTGTTCATTGACTTTAGTTCAGCATTTAACACGATAGTACCTCTCACTTTGGTCACGAAGATGAAGGCCTTAGGACTGAACACCACCCTGTGTCACTGGATATTTGACTTTCTCACCAACCGTTCACAAGTGGTTAGAGTGGGGGGTCTGACATCTGACACATTAACCATCAGCACTGGTGCTCCCCAAGGCTGTGTTTTGAGTCCACTGCTGTACAACATCTACACACATGACTGCAAAGCCAACAGTAGTCATACCTCCATCATCAAGTTTGCAGATGATACAGTGATCTTGGGCCTGATTAGTAACAACAATGAACAGCTCTACTTGGATCAGGTTGATGAGGTGGCACAGTGGTGTCAATCTAACAGCTTGACACTGAATGTCAATAAAACCAAGGAAATGGTAGTGGATTACAGAAGGCAGCAGCAGAACTACAGTTACACCCCACTAATGATCAGCGGGCAACCTGTAGAGAGAGTCACAAGTTTTAAATACCTTGGTGTCCACATTACTGAAGACTTAACATGAACTGTTAACACTCAATATGTTCTGAAAAAGTCCAGACAACGACTCTGTTTCCTTCGTCAGCTAAGGAAATTCAAAGTTTCTACATCCATAATGAAGGCCTTCTACACTTCAGCGGTTGAGAGTGTTCTAACTGGTAGCATCATCACCTGGTATGGGAACTCCACAGTTAGAGATTGTATACTCTGCAGAGAGTATAGTGCGCTCAGCTGAACATATAAGAACTCAACTCCCTGCTCTACAAGACATCTATTCCAGATGAGTACTCCTAAAAGACCAAAAGATCCTGAAGGACTCTTCTCATCCTAACAATGGATTATTCCTACCGCTGAAATCAAGAAGACGCCTATGTCACGGGTACGCTGGCGACTACGCCGCTCCGTCCGCTATTGTCTTTGTTAGTCTACGTGTCAATGACAATGTCTTAGCCTATATGTGGAGCGCTTTGGGTTGGACTCTGTGCACGTTAAATGCGCTATACAAATAAAACTGACTTGACTTGACTTGACTATGTAGTCACAAAGCCAGAACTGAGAGACTCGGGAGAAGTTTTTATCCCTAGGCCATCCGAACTCTGAACTCACACTATACTGACTTTGCACACATTCACTCCTCAGCACTCTCAAACATTTCCCAACTCTGAACTCACACTATACTGACTTTGCACTCATTCACTCCTCAGCATTCATGACCCCCCCCCCATACACACACACACACACACCTACATGACTTTTAGCACTTTTACATCCCTCTCCCTATGCTACAGACCTTTTATTTATTTTCTTATTTCATCACACATCAAAACACACACACACACACACACTCACACACACACACACACACACACACACACACACATCTGACTTTGTCCAACTTTTGCACATCTCCATATAACTTTTTATTTATTATTTTTGATTTCTCCTCCATCTATCTAGCCATGTCCTTGATTGCCTAGCCTTTCTGCCCGGGCCAGCAAGCTCAGCGTATCAGTCCCACTGAGGCTGCTCTGAAGCTGTGTGCACATGTACAACAAGTCCAAAGTTCCACTTTGCATTACTCCGTTTTTCCACCAGGAGGAGTAAGAGAGCCAGCAGACAAACTCAAGTGGATGCAGGTGTCAAAGCTTTACTTGAGGCATGGCCCGCCTTCCCTGTCTAGCGGTCTGTCTGTGATGCTGCAGAAAAAAGCAATTGGTCCATTTGGATGCTTCTCTGTGTCAAACCTCAACGCAGCAGTTACCGTGACTACATACTGTACATACTAGCCTCACTTTCCCTCCTCCACCCAGTCATGGGTTAGAATGCCAGTCATGGGTTAGAATGTCCTCCAGCACTGGCCTCTCATGGGGGTTCATGCTCATACACAAGCTGATGAGGTCATGGCACTCTACACAGAAAGGTTAGGCAAGATGAGTGGTGTCGTGATTTGTTGCCATTTAATACCAGTCCTTTTTAAACCATAGTAGGGGAACTGTATTGGAATGGATAGGGGCTAACTATTTTGTAGATGTTCTTGCAACTCCTTTACCTTTGGACACACGCGTGGTAAACCTCGGCTGATTAAGAATGATTTCTCTTCTGCCTTCAAATGGCAGGTCACCACAGACCAGTTCAAAGAGCAGCACTCCCACAGACCATGTGGTGGCCGGAGAAGCCTCGTAGCTCCCATTCAAAAAATACTCCGGTGGACAGAAATTCAAGGTACCTGAGAAATATCAAGGTAAATATATGTGGAGAGAACATTTCCTACCGGCAATTGATCTCCCCCTTTTGACATTTCATTTTTTTGTCGGTATTCATTTTGGCAAACTCACCAGCAAAGTTAGAATAGGGGGCTTCTTTGTAGAGATCCCCACAGCCAAAGTCGATCAGTTTTACTGTCCAATCATTAAGGTTGACCAGGATATTTTCTGATTTCACATCGCGGTGGAAAACGCCACAGTTGCGGCAGTGAATCAGGGCTTCGACGACCTGCCGTAAGATCTGCCTGGCCTGTACCTCAGATAGCAGACCGTTAAACATCCCACAGAAATCAAACAGGTCGGAACAGGGACTGGGGCGCTCCAAGACCAGGATGTAGCGGAAGGGCTCCTCAAACCAGTCCAGCAGCTTCAGGACATTACAGCACGATGAAGGCTGAGAGACCACAGCCATCAGGGCAACCTCCAGAGGAAGACGCCTGCCATCGCCACGCTGGATTGAAGCAACAGGAAAACATTTAGAGCACAAGAAAGATGATGGCGACTGCACAAAGATGAAATTAGCACTAGTATCTAGTATTCTCTCTATTTTCTTGTGGTGTTTGGGTATATAATTGAATACTCTGTTTAAATAATTGAATATAGCTAAAGTTGCACTTACCATGATAATGTATTTTTTTGCTTTTGTTTTGGGGATGTACTTTATGGCCACCTACAAAGAGAAAGAGAAATAATGTATTGGGGTGATAATCTAGGGCAGGGGTTTTAACCAGTGGTCCGCGGCCCACTTGTGGTGTGTGTGTGTGTGTGTGTGTGGTCCGTGGCCCACTTGTGGTCCGTGAGGACATTGCTGGTGGTCCCTGACCATGGATTCAGTAATGTATTTGCAATGTGGGAATCAGTACTTTTATTCAGTGGTGGTCCTGGGGTTAAGTAATTAGTCAGAATGGTGGTCCCTGGTTCACAATCAGTTGAACACCCCTGTTCTAGGGTATTGATAGAAAACAGAAAAACAAGAGTCTCACCTGTGTTCCATCCGACTTCCTTGTTCCTGTGTAGACAGAGCCGCACCCCCCTGAACCAAGCAGTTCACTGACTACATATTGAGCACATACAGGTCTTATTTATTTTCTAGAACAGGATATGCTCAGTGACATGTCAGCAGGTGAAGTGCTATTAGTTTTTAACCTTGACTCAGATTAACCCCTTTAGCTGGCTTACTCTGATCTCTTACCTTGGGCCAGTTCAGCACATCTTCTCTTTGCCTCTGATGGGGTCACTGTGGAAACATCATCACCTGCTGACCGAACAGGGGGGCTCCGTGGTGGTTGGACCTCAGCTCCTTCACCAGAACTGAGCTCCCTTTTACGCTTGGGCACAGCAGCGACTGACGTTGCGGATGGTGCAGGCTGCACTGGCGGGTAGTTCTGACCAGGCCTTTTCCTGCTGTTTCTCTCTTGGTCTTCATGGCTGCCCAGACCAGGCTGATAGGTCGAGTCTAAGGTGGCAGCTGCCCATGGGCTAGATTGATTGGAGTCCCTTTGGCTGTTACTGGCATCAGGCTTTGGGCTTTTTACCAGCTTAGGTTTGGCTAAAGCAGACAGAATATTTCATAGGCTATAATAAGATTGTGGTAACATAATTTTGCAAGGCTTTGAATTGGGAAAGAGTAGGTGCAGAGTCTTTAAGGTTGCCAATTTATACTATATGATAAATTAACGTTATACGTAACCACAGTGGAAAGTCAATAGATTCCCAAAATGAAAATAGGTAGGCTGTTAATAATGTATTGTTTAAAATATAATTCATAGATGTGTTAATAAATAATGAACGTCTATTCGTTTTCAATTAATTTATATTTACCTGGACGAGTTTTTCGAGGTTTTCGACGTGGCATGTCAAAATGAGACTAGCTTATGAGACAAATATGAAAACACGTGTGAAGTAGCCTAATTTGCGCAAATTATGAAATGAGGGAAATTGTTACCAAAGATTCTAGAACAGAGCGCTCTGTTCTAGAATCTTTGATTGTTACTTACCGAATGTAAGCGTTCTTATTTGTGCGTGACCTCATAAAGACGACCAAGGGCATGAACATTCCATCACTATACAACGGCCATTTAGAATTCGATTGACCTGCCGCAGCTATCAAAACACATTCTGATCGGTTCAGGTCTAGCCTTTGTCTAGAAGTAGCCTATGACCGCACAGCATAGGCTGAAGCGCAAAAGGGAGGCTCTGAATTAACAGCTGGCTGGGGTGAGCAGTTGAATACAGCAGTTGTCATTAAACGTTGTTTAAGTTCATACACTAAAAAAGAGTGTCCTTTTTGTTGTGTGTTCTAGGCTATATCTCACTTGTAAATAGCTTTAGATGAAAGTGGCACGGGCCTTAACTTCTTCACAATCAAATTGATTGCTTGCTACAGATTATGAGGAGGCCTAGTGTATGGATAGGCCTATAATGTAATGACTATATAGGCCTATAGGATCGGGGAAAGACTATAGGCTACATTGACATTGTAAACCCACCATTGGGAACACAGTTGTCTGTGAAGGCACTGCTGGTGGTCCCTGCATGCATTAAATAATATATTTCACAAAGGGAATCACTATCCTTTATTCGGTGGTGGTCTCGGGTTGCTGCCTGGGGCAGAAAGATTGTTCCTGGGTCACAATCAATTGAAAACCCCTGACCTATAGCGCATCAAGAGTAGGCTAACTCAGCCTAACCAACTTGTAAGATGTCCCCAACACCACCCATCTAAAACTGGGGTGTCTCAATTATATTATCGAACAGTCTCTGGGCTGGATACAACTGATCAATGCACCTCTACTTTAATGCACCTTCTCTAGCTGCAGTGCAAAGCCTACCTCCTAAGCCTGCTCAAGCTTTTTAGAGACATTTTTTCTGTAGGCATCATAAACCAACACTGTAGTTCCTCATGCATAGTGGATATAGCACTCACCCGATGTTTTACGCCCTCTTCTGGCGAAAACATAAATTGTCTGCCCTCCCAATACTCTCCATCTAGAGACTAGGCTAAACCAGACTTGATCAGAATGTGGGCTGCAGCGGTTCTCATGGTCCTACAAACACACCTCAAAACTGCCTTCTGTCAGTTAGCTCATACAGAGGGGCCTCAATGTCATCTGATAGCTCCGCTGTTCAGTGACAGATCCGTGGTCACCATGTCTCGGTGTTTCACCACATTTTTCAACAACGAATAGTGTTCCGTTTGCTCTCCAAGGCTGATTTGTGATGAGCAACATATGAATATTGATTGAACAATGCATGTTTAAAGGAGCGATTTGTAGACATGACAGAAAAGGCACTTATCATCATAGATACCTAAGTATTTGTTTACATTTATTTGAATGGTAGGCATACTTTTCAGTCACTAAAAATCACAGAAAGTCACTAAAAATCTGACCAAAAAATGTCATATCCATCCAGTAGGTGTCGCTCAGTGTACGCTCACTTTCTTGGCAAGTAGAACAGTAGGCTAGAACTTATCTGGCAGTGGAACAGTTAACGGTGGTGGAGCTGTTTCTCCCTTGACATGAGAACTCTTCCAGGACAGAAGAAAAGGACCGATAGGGCGGCAAGACAACCGAGGATGTAGCTTGAATCCGGACTTTTTGGAATACAATAGCAAAGCACATCAGAAAAAGAAGAGGTTGCTGATGTAGTTGAATATGGAGGGGGATCCGAAACTCAAAGGTGTCGGATATGTTTTTGATGTGTGAAATCACTTTTTAAGACGAGATTTATTTTTTTACTGGGAAATCTTAACAATGCGTTGCTCGGACAGAAGCAGGTCCGTAATGATTGTGCTTTGCCTTTTGGGATGCAACGTCTGGAAAGCAGTTTCTAAAACCCTGCAAAAGGATACTGATGCTAAAGGTAAGAGGATGAGTAAACACACTGAAGCATTCATTTTAGTCTTTCTCGCGCTGATACATCGTTTATTGTCTTAAAAAATACTCTCACTAGATCTACTGAACCAGGCACTGGGAAAGCCTGCACAGTTATCTGCTAACCTTACCATTTGAGGTAGCGTTAACTTGCTAGCCAGCTAAGTTAGACTAGCTATTTATTCACAAGAACGGTAACGTTAGGGCTAGTTGTGGAGATGATCATCTATCAATTAACGTTAACCGGCATCACCAATGTTGTACTCTCCTTAGTCAACGTTACGGATTTCAAACTGTCAAAACGCCTTCACAACATTCCCCTGATTTTAAAGCGATTAACGTTACTTACTTTTCTCAAGTAAACATTTTGTATTTTGTATAGTTGGACCGGAATATGTTTTTTTTTTTTTTAAGGTTCTCTGGACGCCTATACCTGGGTAACGTTTCCCAGCAAGCTAGCATTCACTTGTTTATTTTCTGATAACGTTGCAGTAAAGCGTCTTCGCTCAAAAACAACTACAAAAATAACCTGTAGCCAAATTGCAACGAGAAGACTGATTTGGGCTAATTTTATTGCCAGGTTAAAATTAAGTAAATAATCAAGCAAGGTAACGTTATAGGCGGTCGTTATCATGTATTTTAGACGCATTAACAACAACCCCCCCCCCCCCCCCCCCTTTTTGTACTAAGGCTGGTCTTGTTTGGCTCCTAAATTACTAACATCTAAATCAAAGGCTTCTATGATCACAAGGCTCGCAACAACCATTCAGTTTTTTTAACTGAATAGGCCTACCTAAAATGATAGACTAGTTTAAATGGTAGGCCTAAGTGTTATGTAGACTAGCTTCTATACTGTGGTGATTATTGGCTTAGACTCTGCATAGCCCT
Source organism: Alosa pseudoharengus (assembly GCF_046254945.1). Taxonomy (NCBI): domain Eukaryota; kingdom Metazoa; phylum Chordata; class Actinopteri; order Clupeiformes; family Clupeidae; genus Alosa; species Alosa pseudoharengus. The sequence continues at coordinate 4,694,687 of NW_027468587.1, read as the reverse complement.
AAATGTGGACATAATCCTCAGGTGAATATATAGACCAGTTGTTGTTGTAACTGTTATCAAGCACTCCTAGACTGGTGCAACCATGATGCATTGCAGCAAGGAGATGTGGACAGGTTTAACACTTGCTGGGTGTGTTACTTCCCTTCTTGCATTATCCAGATAGTCAGTGTGCGCGGACACACACACACACACACACACACACACACACTTCAGTGTGTTATTTGGATGATCCATCCTATCCCAGTGCCTCTCTTTTTAAACTGGGGTCCTCCTGTGAGTACAGTAGCTTAGGCAGATGGTCCTGTCCCTTTCAGTACAGCCGTGTGTGTGTGTGTGTGTGTATGAATGACTGAGAGGACATGGTTGACACTTCAGCAGATGAGACTCTGCTTAAAAAGGAGCTTAATTCGCTCTCTAGAGGGGGCGTGTGTGTGTGTGTGTGTGTGTGTGTGTGTGTGTGTGTGTGCACTCTGCATGTGTGCATGTATTGTTCAGCTGTGGCTGTGAGGCATCCTGTTAGGTGGGGGTCGGGAGGGAAACCCTCCTGTATTAAATGGGCACTGCTGCTGTCTGTGGGGGTTCCAGGATACCCCATCTGGAATAGTGTGTGTGTGTGTGCGTGCGCGCGCGCGCACGCATGTGCATGCCTGTGTGTGAATGTGTGTAGCTTATGCCATGTACGAATAGGGGGAATACCTGCTGCTTATTGAATAAAATGAATTCCTGACTTGATCATTTATACATTTCTCTGAAAGTGTCTGTGAAACACTGACTTTTATCTTCACTGGAATCTCCTAAACTTTGGGGAGGGTGTGGGCTGTATGTAGCTTTGATGTAGCTTTGAGTCAGTGAGACACATATTATGCCTATACATTACTCAATATTTCTGAACATAACTCGCAGACTATCACCCCAGTACTGTTTCCCAATACCACAGACCTTGTACCCAATGCTGTTTCCCAATAATGCTTCCCAGTGCTTCGTATTCATGTGGTGATTGCTTATGACACCATGTGCTTATTAGTTGGTGTGTTGTCATGGTAACCGGTGCACCCACCCCCACCCCACCCCACCCTGCTTGGGATGGTGCAGGAGCAGATCGGTATCTCCTGGGGAAAGGTGGAGCGGAGGGCAGTGGAAGGGAAGTCTCCAGGGACATACTGAGCGTTCTGCATTAGGCCCTTCTTCTGCAAGTGTTGCTGTCCACTTCTGAGATCATCCTGCGGGTGTTTGTGCAATGCTAGCCCATGTTAATTTGAACACAGATTAGGGTTGCAAAGGGGCGGAAAATTTCCGGTAAATTTCCGGAAACTTTCCATGGGAAGTTAAGCTGGGGAATTTTGGAAATATTCCAAATTGGAAACTTTCATGGAATTAAAGGAAATTATGGGAATTTACGGGAATTAACTGGACATTTTTGGTAATTCCTACTGTTTCATATACAGACATTAACATTTTGTTTCGTAATAAGCAATATGATTTTTTTGTTCATATTTTCGCTTAGCTTAGCATACAAAGATAGCTAACATGCTAGCGGGAATCCCATTCTCTGCCTATGGTTTACTAGCGTGTTCAGTGTTTCCCATACATTGACTAATCTGTGGCCGCCACAGATGAATATTCTATGTTTAATTTAATTTAATTTAAATATAAGATAAAATCCTTGCATTGCCATTAAGCTGCCCTTTTTACGCACGTAGCCTTTCCTTACCCCGCCCCGCTCTCTGCTCCTCCTCTGCATGTGCATTTAACAAAATATTCACGATTGTTGAAGGATTGTTGTTGCCACATAGAAGCATTGCATAGAAGACGTCTTGCTATTAAATCCGCTTAGCATCGTGACCATGCTGCGCAAATTTGTTCAAAACTGCTGCATTGAAGTTAACTCTGCTAAGGTCTTATCACAACATAGTAGGCTACATTGAAGAGACTAAACTTAAAGTTAAGTTATGCAATCAAGCAGTAGGCCTATCTCAAAGCTAACGTTAGAATACTGTTTGGATGTAGAATTTAGCATGCTTAGCCTAGGCCTACTTACAGCTGCTTGTCAATTTCGTTGAAGGGCTCATTTTATTGACTCTGACACTGAATGTTTGCAAAATCCCGATGTAAATGGAAAAGTGTTTTCCAAAATTCAAAAGTGCTTGTCCCAAGGAGAAGTAGGAACCTTTATTTTAACTTTGTAGAAAACGTTATGAATTGCATCCACACATCAGCAGCCTTTTAACGTTAACTGTGTTAATCACGAACATCTTAAAGTGACAGGCACTCAATTAGACCTAAGTTTATACACTACCAAGACGATCTTAATACCCCCCCCCCGTTGTCCAAGTCAGCTACCGCCACAAATTGAATCCAATTCTGTGGGAAACACTGGTGTTAAGCTAGCAACACTGAAACCACTGAACTGCCCAAGATGCACCACGCCACTCAACAACAAAATCCAATTGGTTGGAACATTGACTGACAATCAGTTTGTTCAGTTAGAATCCCAGAAAATGTTAAAACAAATAAAAATATAATGACACAACATACTACCCCAACCAAACCTTATAGATTATGTAAATTATATAAATTGTCAAGCTTAATCAGACAGATTAATCTTCCCATTACAGTTTTGCAAAATGACGTACACCCATTTGAATGAGGACAAAAGTGACGACAAGCCCATAACTGGGCAACTCTGTTTGCAAACTTCCCCCAGTTTCACACCAGTTATTCCCACATGAGATGACATTTTCACTGGGAATTTATTTTTCCCATGCACATGAACGCATCATAGGTTTCCTTTATGTCTAGTAGCCTATGCTGATTGCTGTTTGCATGGGATTGTATGTGCAGGGTAGAAATTTGACTGAAATTGCATTAAATCAGGTTGTTTTAACTAATATTATGCTGCAAGATGGGGTTTTGTCTACTACATTTAAGTTTCTGGTTATAGACTAACTTGCCATATTAAAAATTCCCAGTTTATTCCCATTAATTCCTGTTTATTCCCGTTAATTTCCATATATTCCCGTTAATTCCCATGGAAAGTTTCCAACTTTGAAAATTCCCGGAATTTTGCAACCCTAACACAGATTAGTTGTGGAAAGGAGATTTAGGCCTAGTCCACACGTACCAAACCGATCTTTTTTTCCTCCGTCTTCCCTGGAACCGTATCAAGAATATTTGCGTCCAAACGGATCCATCTCAACACGTTATTTCATATCCCAGGCCTATAGGTGGCACTGTTTGTTACAGAAATTGACCAAAGCTTGTGCGCTGTGTAGGCCATACAAACAGACAGAGTAGGCTACAAGTAAAATGGCTAGTGCAAGGAAACCAGAATTGTTTGTGTGGACTTATAGTGAACTGTCAACTGTAGTCAACTGTAAAACTAATAAACTTAATTTTTACGGTTTGTGAATGATGCAGTCCCGTCCTTTATTTGGCTAACGCAGGTACACATAATCTCCTTTACTTTGGTTGTAGGATAGTCTGCGATTCACATTAAGGCTAGGCGTAGCCTACCCAAGTTCTAGGCTATTCCGTCGCCACATTTATAATATTGCTATAATACCTTCGTTAGTAACAGTCGATACTTTTGCCTGCAAAAAATCGTGCATTCTCATTTAGTGCACATCTACCATAGGCTTAACATGAGTTCTAAGCGTCTTTGTATACTCATATCTTTGGGGGCAGCCGTGGTCTACTGGTTGGCACTTCGGATTTGTGACCGGAGGGTTGCCGGTTCGAACCCCGACCAGTAGGCACGGCTGAAGTGCCCTTGAGCAAGGCACCTAACCCCTCACTGCTCCCCGAGCGCCGCTGTTGTTGCAGGCAGCTCACTGCGCCGGGATTAGTGTGTGTTTCACTAATTCACAGATTGGGATAAATGCAGAGACCAAATTTCCCTCACGGGATCAAAAGAGTATATACTTACTTATACTTATACTTATACTGACTTCCATGGACTATGAATGCATTTATTTATGTTGTAAGACAGTGGTCCCCAAACTTTTTCTTCTGAGGGCCAGCTCACTATGCCTGGCACTAAGAGAGGGCCAGAGACTCGGAGTATATCAGTAACCATAAATAGCTTAGTGCTGTGAACAACAACAATCTACCTTAGTTGAATATTCCATTACATTTAATCATAGGCTACTGCAATTGAATACCATTGTTAGCTGTGTTTATATTGCCATCATGCCATGTAAAATGTAGCTCAAATGAAATGAAATGAATACTAATAAAAAGACTTTAGCATTCCAAAAAGTATTAGCAGAGAGTCCCAAAAGTATATCTTATTTAAAATGAACTCTGAACTCTGTGTCTTTGCATACACAGCTCAAGTTGTGAACAAGCAATATCCTACAAATAATTTAAAGTTCTCAAACTATGAGAGTTTTATGAAGTGCTGGCAAAAACATCTGGAATGACCACCATTCTAACTTTCACTCACCTGAGCTTTGTGAATTGTGAATTTGGATGAACATTTGACCGAGTGAATAAAAAATAGAAATAGTTATCCCAGGAAGACCCAGAAATATGACTTGAATAGAAGTTAGTTAGTTATTAACAATGAATTGATAAACTTTTAGAATACTTTGAGCACTGATGCAGTCAGCATAGGCCTCTTACATTGTTTGCAGGTAGGCCTGTACATTTCATTCCGTTTTCAATAGTAAACGCGAAACAGCGCCAAGACAACCACCAGTGGACAAAAAGAGTATTACACGTGTACTGTTAAGACCCGCCATAGAGAATGAATGGGGGAAATTACGGATGTTATAGTTTGACGATGTCGTACTCCCCTGCGGGCCAGATGCTATATACCACGGACATGTTTTGGGGGGCCACCCAAAATGAAGTGGCGGGCCGTAGTTTGGGGACCACTGTTGTAAGACATCTAAAATAAATGAATGACACCGGCACTACGCACAAATTAATTTAAACTTACACCGCACTTCCCTAATAACTTCTGACTAGTTCTCTCGCGTCACTGACAGTAGCTAGAATGCATAAAAAAAACACCGGGAAAAACAGTGTTCAGTCCACCAAGTCATAAGCTATTGGCGCTGCGCAGCACCAGTGATATTTATCCTACTGAGTGTAATTGTAGGTAATGCTGTATGAAAACTAGTATTGTTAGGCAATACTAGTTTTCATTAGTGTCAAGTCCAAACAAACTCACAAGGGCTACGGTTTCAGATTTTTCCACCCTGGGACCAGGTTTAAAAAAAGTGCGGTTTCGGGCAGTGCGTTTACAGGATTCGTTTGGACGATCAGCCAAGACGAAGCAAAACTGGTGCGTTTAACCCAAAAAGCGTCTCCGTGTGGACAGGGCCTTAGTGTGGCCTTGAGTGTGGCCTCTCTATAGGATCTTAAGAGCTTTGACCAGCCTCATGACCATGTGCAGCTAGTGTGGCCTTGAGTGTGGCCTCTCTATAGGATCTTAAAAGCTTTGACCAGCCTCATGACCATGTGCAGCTAGTGTGGCCTTGAGTGTGGCCTCTCTATAGGATCTTAAGAGCTTTGACCAGCCTCATGACCATGTGCAGCTAGTGTGGCCTTGAGTGTTGCCTCTCTATAGGATCTTAAGAGCTTTGACCAGCCTCATTACCATGTGCAGCTAGTGTGGCCTTGAGTGTTGCCTCTCTATAGGATCTTAAGAGCTTTGACCAGCCTCATGACCATGTGCAGCTATTGTGGCCTTGAGTGTTGCCTCTCTATAGGATCTTAAGAGCTTTGACTAGCCTCATGACCATGTGCAGCTAGTGTGGCCTTGAGTGTTGCCTCTCTATAGGATCTTAAGAGCCTTGACCAGCCTCATGACCATGTGCAGCTAGTGTGGCCTTGAGTGTGGCCTCTCTATAGGATCTTAAGAGCTTTGACCAGCCTCATGACCATGTGCAGCTAGTGTGGCCTTGAGTGTTGCCTCTCTATAGGATCTTAAGAGCTTTGACTAGCCTCATGACCATGTGCAGCTAGTGTGGCCTTGAGTGTTGCCTCTCTATAGGATCTTAAGAGCTTTGACTAGCCTCATGACCATGTGCAGCTAGTGTGGCCTTGAGTGTTGCCTCTCTATAGGATCTTAAGAGCCTTGACCAGCCTCATGACCATGTGCAGCTATTGTGGCCTTGAGTGTTGCCTCTCTATAGGATCTTAAGAGCTTTGACTAGCCTCATGACCATGTGCAGCTAGTGTGGCCTTGAGTGTTGCCTCTCTATAGGATCTTAAGAGCTTTGACTAGCCTCATGACCATGTGCAGCTAGTGTGGCCTTGAGTGTTGCCTCTCTATAGGATCTTAAGAGCTTTGACCAGCCTCATGACCATGTGCAGCTAGTGTGGCCTTGAGTGTTGCCTCTCTATAGGATCTTAAGAGCTTTGACTAGCCTCATGACCATGTGCAGCTAGTGTGGCCTTGAGTGTTGCCTCTCTATAGGATCTTAAGAGCTTTGACCAGCCTCATGACCATGTGCAGCTAGGAAGCACAGAAGACTAGGGATAGAGAGAGTTTTTTCTTTCTTGTTTTTTCTCTCGCTCTCTCACACACTCACTCTCTCTCTCTCTCTTTCGCTTTCTCTCTCTCTCTGTCATAGTCTCACACTCACAGTATGCTCACTACTTGCACAGACTTTGTTTTTCTCTCCATCCTACACACACACACACACACACACACACACACACACACAGTACACACACACACACACACACACACAGTACACACACACACACACACACACACACACACACACACAACCACACACACACACACACACACACACACACACACACACACAGGCTGTTTTAATGGACTCTTCAGGGGTTTTCCTGCCATATTCACAACCTGGTCTGAAACAATAGGCTCCAGGAAACAAGCCACTTCACAGTAGAGCAGAAGACTAGACTAGCTCCGACCGAGAGTGGAGAAAGTAAAACACACATGTGCACACACACACACACACACACACACACACACACACACATACACATACACTCACAAAGGTATGCACACCCAAATCAGTAACAGCTTCCCACCTACGTAGTGCTGTTAGTCAAGGATAATGTCTTTCCATAGCCCTAAATGGGGCAGTAATATAACAAGATTGTTATCATTTTGTTGGAAATATCCTGGCTCCGAGGACGAGTGCTTTTTGGCAGGAGATCAACTGATGTTTGCCGTTGGAGAGATTTGTTTGGGGTTACTGGTAGCCATAGAGGACAGGTGGCCCATTGTATCTGTGTGTGTGTGTGTGTGCGTGTACACATTAACCAGAGGAAACCTGTCAAACATGTCCGCCATCTCTCATGTTGTGTTTTTTTACTCAACCAGTGCTTTAGCCACTACACACACACTCATACACACACACACACACACCCATTGGCTGGGGTATAAATTGTGGTCAGAGGAGCTTTGGGTTGGGTACACCATTTGCATACATTGAAGCGTGTGTTGTGTGTGTGTGTGTTGTGTGTGTGTGTGTGTGTCTGTGTGCGTGCGCTCGTGTGCATGTGAATGGGGGAGAGAGGGAGACACTGTGTGATAAGTCATAATCCTAATGTCATAACAGACATGGAGAATGTTAGTGAAAGAGCACACTGCAGTGTGTGTGTGTGTGTGTGTGTGTGTCGTGTGTGTGTGTGTTTGTGTGTGATACGTCATAACAGACATGGAGAATGTTAGTGAAAGAGCACACTGCTGTGTGTGTGTGTGTGTGTGTGTGTGTGTGTCGTGTGTGTGTGTGTGTGTGTGTGTGTGATACGTCATAACAGACATGGAGAATGTTAGTGAAAAAGCACACTGCAGTGTGTGAATGAGAGCAAAGTTATGCCATTCAGCTGCACTCACTTTACACAACCTGTCATGCTGGACACACACACACACACACACACACACACACACACACACACACACACACAGGGTGTGAAGTATGGACTGGACAAAGAGTGTGGGAGTGGAATAGAAATAGTGAGTGAGACAGGCTGAGAGTGAGACAGGCTGAGAGTGTGAGACAGGCTGAGAGTGTGAGACAGGCTGAGAGTGTGAGACAGGCTGAGTGTGTGAGACAGGCTGAGAGTGTGAGACAGGGACCTAAGTGAGAAACAGGAGGATGACCAAGACAGCGGTGGAGATGGACACATGGAGACAAACGGAGAGTGTGCATACGTGTGTATAGAAGAAGCAGACCGTGTGTGTGTGTGTGTGTGTGTGTGTGTGTTTATGGAAGAAGCAGGGGTACAAAGACAGACAGACCGACAGACTGTGTGTGTGTGTGTGTTTGTGTTTATGGAAGAAGCAGGGGTACAAAGACAGACAGACCGACAGACTGTGTGTGTGTGTGTGTTTATGGAAGAAGCAGGGGTACAAAGACAGACAGACCGACAGACTGTGTGTGTGTGTGTGTTTATGGAAGAAGCAGGGGTACAAAGACAGACAGACCGACAGACTGTGTGTGTGTGTGTGTTTATGGAAGAAGCAGGGGTACAAAGACAGACAGACCGACAGACTGTGTGTGTGTGTGTGTTTATGGAAGAAGCAGGGGTACAAAGACAGACAGACCGACAGACTGTGTGTGTGTGTGTGTTTATGGAAGAAGCAGGGGTACAAAGACAGACAGACCGACAGACTGTGTGTGTGTGTGTGTTTATGGAAGAAGCAGAGGTACAAAGACAGACAGTGTGTGTGTGTGTGTGTGTGTGTGTGGTAAAAAGGGAGTTGTGTCCTCCTGGGGGGAGGGTATGAGGCTGCTTTGTCACATCTGGTTCAGCCATTTGTGAGAAGCAGGAAAACACACTGTTCTTAAGTGCAGTATGAAACACACACACACACTTGAACAAAAACTCCTCGAAGGACGCAGACTGAATTAAGACGGTGCTTTTTCGCTCACTGCTTCTCACACACACACACACACACACACACACTGCTTGGTGCTCTATTGAATGTGCTCTGTCAGGACTGCAGACCAGCAGAAAAGCAGAGGATTGGCAGAGAATGCTTACTCACCCACTCCTGTGTGTGTGTGTGTGTGTGTGTGTGTGTGTGTGTGTGTGTGTGTGTGTGTGTGTGTGTGTGTGTGTGTGTGTGTGTGTGTGTGTGTGTGTGCGCATGCTCAAATGAGGGGGCAGTTGAACCTGTCATATTCTGATATGATGTCTCACATGGCCTCACACACACACAAAGTACAAAACGCTGTTCTTTGTGCTACATTGATTTCAAATGTTATTTAAGATATTTATACCCCACCCCCACCCCCCCCCCCCCCCCACCCCCCTTTGACCTTCTGTGACCTCTCTGGCCTCCCTCTCTCTTCCTCATGCAGACAATGAGGCTTTCTCCTTCAGCCCATCCTCAGGGCTTTGGGGTTAATCAATATCCTGTTACTTCCCCCAGACTTGCCTTGGCCAGTGGAGCCTACACACACACACACACACACACACAGCCATACAGTATGGATTTGTGAGCTGATGCTTGAGAGTAAGAGGCTGTATCTGCAGGGGTTAATCAGGGTGAACGCTCAGTTAGTGAGTTGCTGTTGAAATGTAGTGTCTCCGTTCTAGTTAATGATGAGCTAACATCAGCATCACATCAGTCCCCCCCCCACCACACACACACACTCACACACACACAGCTTATTCCCTTCCTACTGAGTGCTGGGCATCCTCTTCTCATGTTGACCTGGTCATTGAGGTGGCTGGCAGGGCCTGACGCTTGTGAAGGGATGAACATGTCTGACGCTTGTGAAGGTATGAACATGTCTGACGCTTGTGAAGGTATGAACATGTCTGACGCTTGTGAAGGGATGAACATGTCTGACGCTTGTGAAGGTATGAACATGTCTGACGCTTGTGAAGGTATGAACATGTATGAACATGTCTGACGCTTGTGAAGGTATGAACATGTCTGACGCTTGTGAAGGTATGAACATGTCTGACGCTTGTGAAGGTATGAACATGTATGAACATGTCTGACGCTTGTGAAGGGATGAACATGTATGAACATGTCTGACGCTTGTGAAGGTATGAACATGTCTGACGCTTGTGAAGGTATGAACATGTCTGCCTGTCATTGCTGCCTCCCGAGCCGCTAGTCAGCTAAACTCCCCTGTTCTGTTTCTCTCTCTTTTCTGCACACCCTCTCAGTGCTGAGACTGCCTTTTCCTGCTTACTCACACTCACTCACTCACTCACTCACTCACACTCACTCACTCACACTCTCTCTCTCTCTCCCACACTCTCTCTCTCACACACTCACACTCTCTCTCACACTCACACACTCTCTCTCTCTCTCTCTCTCTGGAGTGCAATGCAGTGCTCTTCATGTTCCCTGTGTGGGTGCAGATGTCAAATCACCAGTATCCTCATCAGGCCTATCAGACAGCAATCTGATACACACACACACACGCACATGCAAACACAAAGACATGCACACACATGCACACAAACTTCAGGCACACACAGGGAGAGTCATTTTATATTGCTAGATACTAAGCTGTCCAATAGATTTATAAACATCCACACATGCACGCACTCTCTCACTCACTCTGGCACAAATACACAGGGAGATTTAACTTCTATAACGCTGGAGGCTAATCTCTCTATTTCAAATAGATTGATCTTTCTCTCGCGCTCTCTCACACACACACACACACACACACACACACACACACACACACACACACACACACACACACACACACACACACACACACACACACACACACACACACACACACACACACACACACACACACACAGCTTCGACTCCTGCTCTGTGTGAGTCAGCTGGGCACAGTGAGGCTGGTTGGATGAAGACTTGACACTTGACATGCTCGTTCTCTTCTGCCTGGAAACAGATGTGGTGTCTACTGTCTAATGCTTTTTTTAAAAGCTGTCATCATCTGCTAGACTAATACCAAGATTAAATTCAGTCAATTACCAAGAGGTGTATGCAGGCTACCAGTTAGCCTACTACCAGATAAAACCCTTCCATTCACTGCACCGTAAACCACTTTTGACAGGCATGATATCAAGGGCCATTAATCAAGAGTGGACAGGACACTCGTCCAGGCCCTCGTCATATGGCCTAAGTCATATGTTTCTCGCTACCCTAGCTAGCCTATGACTGCATTCGCATTGCTCACTTTTCTGACAGGTTATTGGTGATGTATTCGGGAACTGTCACGTCAACGCCTCATGTGACATGTGACCGTGCGATCCCCTCCCATCCTCATCCCTATGCTCCACACACACTGCATGTACTTAGTGCACACACTGCATGTACTTAGTGCACACACTGCACGGCGGGGAATATGGCAGAAATCCAACCCAGTCGGGACCTGGAACTACGTTGTCTTCTAACTGGGCGTTATGAGCGTGCTCAAACCGCACGGCAAGCGAGCGGAGAGGATGTCCGCCCGATTCTAAAGTGTGTCGGGGCCGACTGAATCAGGCCTGAAATTGGACCGAAGTGTGTCGGGGCCGACTGAATCAGGCCTGAAATTGGACCAAAGTGTGTCGGGGCAGACTGAATCAGGCCTGAAATTGGACCAGAGTGTGTCGGGGCCGACTGAATCAGGCCTGAAATTGGACCAGAACGGTGCAGTGTCTATCCAGCTTTAGATGAGTATCGACTGATTTGGTGCAAAAGAACTAATTAGTTATGCTAAGTAATAGGCTTGATTGGTTAGGGCCAGTGGGGGGTTGGAACAGGGGGGGGGGGGTCTCAGTGATTTTGAGATGATCTGATTGGTTGATTGGGTGCTAACATGGGGTTGGTAGGGGGTCGGTCTGCAGGGCTGTGTGTGTGTTGGTTCTGATATGATCCGGTTAGTTGATCGGGCAGTGGGATGGGGTCTGCACGGTTGGGCCAGTGGGGGTCTGTGTTGGTTGTACCCGGTGGCTGTATGGTGGGATTGCTGCCCAGTGAGATGATGGAGCTGCCAGCTGTGTTATTGATTAGAGAGAGAGAGAGAGAGAGAGAGAAAAAGAAGAGAGGAAACATTCAGGGTGGATAAGCAGAAGCTCGCACGCAACATGTCCACATTGTCCGCCGGCACTGACCTGCTTTTTAGTGTGTGTGTGTGTGTCTGTGCATGTGCATGTGCATGTCTTTATGTATGTCCACTTGTCTGTGTATGAATCGAGGTTACCCAGCTGTCCAATGATGGCTGTTATACCTCAACCAGATGATCTGAAACAGCAATGAAATTGGGACACCAACCAAATGTGAACTATGTCATGACTTCTTAAATTCTGAGATGTCTCAATCAACATATTACTCAACATTTGACTTCACATACTATAAAACTGCACCAGGGTGTATGCTGCCATTTTGTCTGTAGAGGCTCAGAGGGCATCAAACATTATCTTGTTTGGTTGGTTGGTTTGTTGTTTAATTGGTCAAAAGTACTTTCAGTAAAAAACAACAACAACAAAAGGACTAAACAAAACGATTGGTTGTGATTGCTCACTTGTTTCCCATACATTGACTTATTTGTGGCGGCCCACCACAATATCAACATTGACCACCACACAATGATTTTCCATGTTGTACTATTTAAATAGGATGGAATTCTTTCATTGTAGAGCTATGTGCACCTTCACACAGCCTCTCCTTGTCTCTCTGTCTCTCAATGAACCTGCAGTTAAAAAAAACATTAACAATCCTGCAAGGCATAGAAGACGCCTGGCTTAATTGTGCTTAAATCTGGTTAGAGTCATAACCAAACCTGCCACCTCAAATATAATGAAATTCTGTGGGAAACACTGCATTGTATAACGTTGTAGCAGGATCACGTAACCATGTTCTGTCCTGGAACACAAGCATGTCTCTGGAGACATTCTGCCCAGAGGCCCAGCAGGAGGTGTGGTGTGGAGTGGTGTGTTGTGTTGAGGTGTGTGTGTTTTCTGAGGGCTAATAAGTTAATAATATACAGCTCTTCACAATGCTAGTAGAACGCTCCATTGACAATGTCTAGAATTATGGTCAGAAAAATGTATCGAGAAGTTTGAAAATTTGAGTATGGAAAAAGTATGGAAT
>NW_027468587.1:4664163-4674163 GCF_046254945.1 Alosa pseudoharengus | reverse complement strand
CAGAGGTGACGCTGAGGGTGCACCTAAGTGACTCCAGCACCCACCAGCCCCTCCCTGGAGTCACTGTGGAAGTCTTCGCCAACCACACCTCTGTCGCCACGGAGACCTCGCTCGGCGACGGCAACGTCTTCCTCAGGTTCAGCTATCGCCTCGGCGACCTGCTGGTGGTCACGGCCACCAAGAGAGGCTATGTGCCAAACTCCGCCCCTTGGCGTCCCACCAGATTACCTGGTAACGAGTGACAAACATCTTTCCTCTCACAGTCTCTCTCTCTCTCTCGTGCTCTCTCTCTCTCTCTCTCTCTCTCTCTCTCTGTCTGTCCTGTGCATCCCTCTTTCTAGTGATTTTTCACTCTCCTGTCTTTATCTCTCTCCCTTGTTCTTTTCTCTTCCTCTTTCTCCCTCTTTCTCTTGCTCCTCTTCCTGATATGTTTTATAGCCCACTCTCTTTCTGCCCCTGTTTCTTCATTTCCTCCCTCCCTTCCTCTCTCTCTCTCTGTTTCTCCCTTTCTCTCTGTCCCCCCCCCCTCTCTCTCTCTATCTCTGTCCCCCCCTCTCTCTCTGTGCCCCCCCCCTGTCTCTCTCTCTCTCTCTCTCTCTCTCTGTCTCCTCTGTCTTTATCTCTCTCCCTTGTTGTTTTCTCTTCCTCTTTCTCCCTCTTTCTCTTGCTCCTCTTCCTGATATGTTTTATAGCCCACTGTCTTTCCGCCCCTGTTTCTTCATTTCCTCCCTCCCTTCCTCTCTCTAAGCGCTTTCAGATATAACCTCCGGAGTACATGCGGAGGTTTGTCAAACGGAGGTCCTACCCTTCGGATGATTCAGATATGATGCTAACCTGCGGACCTAATACTGACCTTATACGGACGTATGTGTGAACGACATGCACGCACATTACAGAATCTCCGTGTGGTTGTCGAGTGAGGGGTGGGGGCTTAGAGTTCACAAGATGCGAGATATATGACGCAGAATATATGCGGCCGCTGCCTGTCACTGCTGCTTTTTGTTTACAAAGTGTAGCCTATGTATTATAGGCTAAAGAAGAGAAATCTATTGTGCGTAGGCTAATACTTGAAGTAGGATAGTCACGTAAGTGCGCACATACAGTATTTGTATGTGTGCTTCGAGTAAACACATTTATCTGTTTTCAACGTAATGCAGGCGCGCGGGAACATATTTTTGACCATGGGTGCTGAATAACAAAATAATGGATGTCCCACGATTTCTCCCCTAGCATGATATGATTTGAATTTAGACAGCTACGCCATTTCAACGCGGTGTATGAGTAGGCCTAAGAGCGAGAAGTTTTATAATGCCCTTGCCACTCCGACTCATCAATAAAAACTGCGTGCACACACACCAGACCAGCACTTGACTTTACATCATTAAACTATTTCAGTATATTGCTTTTCTGATTGTCAAAACCACACCTAACTTATGGCGTCTCCACTCCACAGCAAAAGTGTCCTAACCACGTTACAGCTGTTTCTATCTGAGCGACTCCAATAGTGAGAGGATTTCAGTGTCATATTTCGGTGGCACTAGCTAAGCTGTCGTGGAACTCGAGATGACATGTCTACTGATAGGCAACAGGTCTCACCAACACGAAATTCTAATGGCAAAATATGCATCCTACCTCATCTGTTGTACTGTAGTTATTCGAAATTGGGCTTTTCACAATCCAACGATATATCCAAAGTGCGAACTAGTTGGTGATGGTTTATGAAAACTGCCAGTATGCATACTACACGGAGTTCTGACAGGGCTGTGCATGGCCTAATAAACAGGCAAGATATAACCCACGATCGCCATGGTTTCGTTGTCAATTCGTGTTTGTGGTAATAATGACAGCAACAATAAAACCATCTGTATCTTACGATCTTCATCATTCTTGACAGATCACCAGCCTCCTCTGGATGGTCATATGCATAATAAGCCTATAGCCTACCTTTAGTTTTCATTTAATTTTAAACACGAATCTACTGTCTTTACTGCCGGGAGAGAAAAAATATATTGTATTCTTTTCTGTAGCCTAATTCTGCCTAAGGCTATCAATGAACAGAAAACCGTGTTGGCTAACAATTTATTAAATACTCCTGTTATTGTCGTCAACGACGTCGCTGTAGGCTACTGCCTTTTCAGCGCCTTCTGCTTATGATGATTCAGTCTTTTGAATTTGTTTGGCCTTGCCATGCAGTTGTAGGCTACAACGTGCCATTCCCTTCATGTGTTTTATCAAAATGTTGTATGCCCTCATGGACAGTAGCTCCGTGATGTCTGCATCTTTCCAGGTCGGAGATTTTCTGGACAGCACTATGCCGCTCCATCATAACACTGGCATTTAAGTCAGATTTAACCACATGGACGCACGAAAGAAACGTCACCAACACGCCCTCTCACTAGGTGTGATTTTAACCGCATGTTCTACTCCTCGTTCAGACACAGCACATTTACATAATGTCCGGAGGAAATACTAGGTCGGGGGTAGTATAAACACCGGGTGAATTCGGACTTCCATATGACCGGTTATGTCGTTCAGATATACGGCCCCACCGTTTAACATCGGCAGAACCTCCGGTCTTACACGT
The DNA here is from genome assembly GCF_046254945.1 of Alosa pseudoharengus. Lineage (NCBI taxonomy): Eukaryota > Metazoa > Chordata > Actinopteri > Clupeiformes > Clupeidae > Alosa > Alosa pseudoharengus. The sequence goes on along the minus strand of NW_027468587.1, from coordinate 4,671,579 downwards.
ATGTCTGAAAGCGCTTTCTCTCTCTCTCTCTGTGGGTGTGAGGATGTTATGAGGTTATTGGGATTAGAGGCTCTCCCACACTGGGGGGTTTGCTTACACACTGCACTAATGGACCACCTGCTGCCACACGCACACACACACACACACACACACACACACACACACACACACACACACACACACACACACACACACACACACACACACGCGCAAATGCATTTGCACTCGCATAGACACACAAAGATCATATACTGTATATTGCAGCGCCCACATGTGCACACACAATCTCTCAAGTGCACACAAAGCAGTCACACACACACAAACACACAGAACAGTGTGATGAATTGAATGGACTGGGGGAGTAAGACCCTTAGCTAAAGGGATTAGAACACTAACCAGCTTCACTCCAATGTAAACAAAGAGAGGTGGAGACTGCCGGCACACACACACACACACACACACACACACACACACACCACACACACACACACTGGGGTTAATGAGGAAAGGAAGGGATAAGTGGCTAAATAGGAATGTGCAATAGTAGATGTAGAGTTAAACTCCTGCTTCATGCAGGGCTTTCTTTTGTGAGGGGCTGTAAGAGAGAAGTCTGCCTGTCTGTCTGTCTGTCTGCGTAACCTAGACTGAGCAACCGGGTCCCTAGGCAGCTTGTGGCGAATCCTGTCTCTTCATCCACAGAGCCACTTAATACACACACACACACACACACGGTGGGGGGGGGGGGGGGCGGGGGCCGCTTGCATGGGGAGGAGTGAAAATGCTGCATGTGTTGTGTCGAGGGTGCATATTATATGACGAGATAACTAACACCCACTTTGCACTGTGTGTGTGTGTGTGTGTGTGTGTGTGTGTGTGTGTGTGTGTGTGTGTGTGTGTGGCTGCATGCAACAGTCTTCAGCTCCCTCAGTCTGGACCTGCTTCCTGAGAGAGCTGCAACTCTGATGGTGTATGAGGATGTGGTGCAGATTGTCTCGGGATATCAAGGTAAGACTCTCATACACACACACACAAAGGTGTGAGGGCCAGGTAGTTGTGGACGGATGCAGGTGTTGTTTTGTAACATAGAGGTTCATGTCATTTTGTGAAAGTGAAATTCTTTGTAGGGGACCGCAAACTTTGCAACCTTTTGATGCAACTGCTTAATGCTCCAGTGGATGTCATTTCATACAATAGATTGGTCTGGTGAATATCTGGGAGGTTTAAAGAAAGAGAGGCTAAAAAATGTGCTGTTTTGGAAACTGCTTTAAGCTTCTTGCCCTTACGTGTTTGTGTTCTCATGCAATATTTCTGTAGTTATGCAAGAACTTGTCTTGGACATTTTAGAATGTTATCTTTACTTACGCACACACACACACACACACACACACACACACACACACATTTAAAAAGCACTCCTAGATGCAGACACACACTGTAACTTACACATAATTAAACTAAGTGTGTGCTCTGCTCCCTTTCCCTTGTCACCATGTGGGGTTTTTAATTTCCCCCATCCTGTGTCACACACACACACACACACACACACACACCTTGGGGATGTTATGGATACGTGCAGGTCTTCGTAGAATGGCAGAGTATGGTCTTCTCTGTGTGTCTGTGTGTGTGTCTGTGTATGTGTGTGTGTGTGTGTGTGTGTGATGCTCACATTGTAATTTCTGCCGTCCGCCTGTCTGTCTGTGGTGTGCCTGTGTGCATAACTATGTATCCATATCAATTTAGAGCATTCCTGTCTATTATGATACAGTATCGAAACAGAGCTTCTATATTTATGCAGCAGACACATTCAACCCTGGCTTTCTCTCTTTTTCTTCCTTGTGTCTGTCCGTTCTGTCTTTCTCTCTTTTTCTTCTCTGTGACAGTCTATTCTTTCCCTTCCTCTCTTTCTCTTGCTGTGCTGGCCCATGTCACACACACATGCTAGTGTACACACACACACACACACACACACACACACACACACACACACACACATGAAGGTGATCTCTGGACTTTTAATTAAGGAAATATGCACTTGCTTCCTTGCATAATAAACAGACAAGATCTCTCTCTCACCCACCCCCCCACCCCCCCACCCACCCAAAAAAAAAAAAGAACGGGTGCATGGCTACCCTACACATAGAGGTGTTTCGAGCTTTTTAAAATTTCTGGGATGAGGGAGATTTCACCCCGGGGATTTATTTTTAATTCTGGCTGCTAGACACGCCATTTTAACGCAATCTGGGTGGGACAGAAATACCTTTACAGAGCAAGCAGCCCTGGCCATATCAGCTCTGGCTCACGTGACGTGAACATTGCTTTAAATGCATTATCGCTCCACTACCCAACACGCGAACAAGAGAAAGGACAGAAAATAAGAAAGCCATGAGTCTATGTCGCGATTTGTGATAGGCCAGGCCTAAAGAAAAGACAGCTATGGTCACCTAACAATAAGGATTTGCTTACACTGCTGTTTGGTTATCCCAAACTTTGAGATGATCCATACTTTACGCATTAACTGAATCTTATCAATCTTGAAACCCGAACTACAATGTTCCAAACAGAGCGACTGTAGGATGCAATGCCTAATCTCACTGCCTTCGTCATAACTGCTAAGAACAGTGCGCCTTTTACTGTTAAACACCTGAATAACGTTGCGTTTTTAAGCGCCAGGACTGCTCATCATGTCGTGACAAAGTTTACACCAATCTTCATTTTCTAAAGTATCCTTATGTTGAGATGTCCATTCTCTTTGCTCTAAACATAGGCTATCATTTCTGTGCAAAGCATGTTTCAATTAAGACAGTACACAAGTTATTTTTATTGTTGTAAGGAATGATTTTCATGAATAAAGCATTGAAAAAATATACGCACAGTGCGTACAGGATTACGCCTGGCGGCGCCACCGCACACACACACTCTCTCAATTAAGCATCCAAAACACACCTGTACCTCAGATGGTCTGGTGAAATTCTGTCAAAAAAACTGCCAAGGACAGGTCAGAGACGTTGTGTACACACACACACACACACACAGTTCACACACACACACACACACACACACACACACGGTTCACACACACACACACACACACACGGTTCACACACACACACACACACGGTTCACACACACACACACACACACACACACACACGGTTCACACACACACACACACACACACACACACACACACACACACACACACACACACCACGCCTGCCTGCAGAGTCAGACACACTCCTCCAGTGCTGAGAGCTCCCTTTCCATCTGCTGCAGTATTTTTATCGCGCCAGAGGAAAGGGACACCCTACTCCTTTATACATACACACACACACACACACACACACACACACACACACTCCCTCTCTCTGCAGCTCCTTGCACCATAGAGCTCATGCATCTGGTCCCTCTGCAGGGAATGCATTGATAGTGTGTGTGTCTGTGTGTGTGTCTTTGTGTGTGTGTGTGTGTTCTGCTAGCAGTCAGTGATATGATTCTGTTGCTGCTTTATCCATCCGTCCATCGGGAGCAGGACTAGAGGAAAAGGGAGGAGTGGTGGCCGGGGGCGAGGCCCGCTGGGGATTGGTTGGTGGGTGTGACTGACAGGCAGGGCAGCGAATCGGGGTGCAGTCTGATGACGTCATCTAAGTCAGAGCAGACACTGGTGCCCAGTACTGCTGGTGTTGACATCTTAACATTGTTACATAGAGCAGAATCCGCTCACACTAATACGCACGCGAGTGTGTGAGTGTGTGCATGTGAGTTTGTGAGAGTATGCAGGCGCGTGAGAGTGTGAGTGTGAGTGTGAGTGTGAGTGTGTGTGTGTGTGTGTGTGTGTGTGTGTGTGTGTGTGTGTGTGTGTGTGTGTGTGTGTGTGTGTGTGTGTGTGTGTGAGTGTGAGTGTGAGTGAGTGTGTGTGAGCCTTCATGCCCTCACCACATGCTCTCACGTCTCTGGAATGTAGACTCACCGCAGTGGAAACACAATGACATCACCGCTCTCTAGAGACGTACAATGTTCTGCACATGTACTATGTGTGCGAACACACACACACACACACACACACACACACACACATACATCATAAAAAGTGTCATGTCTATTCGTAGTATGTTCATGAAGCTGTAGCACATGTATGCTGACCATAAAGAATCTCTGTTCCTAAATGTGTGTGTGTGTGTGTGTGTGTGTGCGCATGTGTTCAGGCTCCAGACTGCAGCCGTGGGTCCAGTTCCAGCGGCGGGCGTTGAGTCTTCCTCCGAACGCCTCCTACACCAACCTGACTGCTCTGCTGACCGTCACACACTCTCCCCACGACGCACACCGCCTGTCCTACCTGCAGGCCCTCAACGCAAACACTACAGGTATACACACACACACACACACTCTCCCCACGACGCACACCGCCTGTCCTACCTGCAGGCCCTCAACGCAAACACTACAGGTATACACACACACACACACACTCTCCCCACGACGCACACCGCCTGTCCTACCTGCAGGCCCTCAACGCAAACACTACAGGTATACACACACACACACACACACACACACACACACACACACACACACACACACACACACACACACACACACACACTTAATACATTTGTACATGCCACATCATAGTGTGCTCCTATGTGTTCTACCTGCAAATCATATGCACAAACACACACCTGTGCAGACACACACTCACCATACTCACTCACAACCACAACTGATGAACCCAAACATGGCACTCCCTGCTCATAACAAACTGGTGTTGTGTGAGCCACGAGAGGTTAATGCTTGTGTGATGAGCGACGTGTGTTATTGTGTCTGAGAATGTAATTCCCATTCATGCAATCATGTTCTAATGGAGGGCATCTGCTTTGCTGCCTCTCCTTAATTGGCTGCTCATTTTAATGCTGTCATTTGGGATGAGCCATTATCAGGATCAATACGTTCGATCAGAGAGAGAGAGAGAACACAGAGAGAGAACACGGAGAGACACGGAGAGAGACACATGGAGAGAGACACAGAGAGAGACACAGAGAGAGAGACAGAGAGAGACACAGAGAGAGACACAGAGAGAGACACAGAGAGAGAGACAGAGAGAGACACAGAGAGACACAGAGAGACACGGAGAGAGACACATGGAGAGAGAGACAGAGAGAGACAGAGAGACAGAGAGAGAGAACTGAGGACAGGACAGACCGAAGCACATCAGTATTTTATGAAGGTGAATTGGCAGCTCCAGTGAAAGTGATTAGGCCAAAGAGTATCATCTTTGATTGGGCTGTTTACTGTAAGGCCCAAGTTCACCCCTGACTACCACTCTCCTGTTCCCCTGACTACTGTTCCCCTGACTACCACTCTCCTGTTCCCCTGACTACCGCTCTCCTGTTCCCCTGACTACCACTCTCCTGTTCCCCTGACTACCACTGACTACCACTCTCCTGTTCCCCTGACTACCACTCTCCTGTTCCCCTGACTACCACTCTCCTGTTCCCCTGACTACCGCTCTCCAGTTCCCCTGACTACTGTTCCCCTGACTACCACTCTCCTGTTCCCCTGACTACCGCTCTCCAGTTCCCCTGACTACTGTTCCCCTGACTACTGCTCTCCCATTCCCCTGACTAACGCTCTCCAGTTCCCGTGACTACTGTTCCCCTGACTACTGCTCTCCCGTTCCCCTGACTACCGCTCTCCAGTTCTGACCCCTGTCTTCCCTGCCTGTCCTACTAGGGCTACTAATGACTGCCAGCACTATTTACAATAGTAGTGAATATGATCAAAACCACCAAACAGTGGTGTTAATTGTGCTCACACAGACATGATGGATGTGAGGCTGGTGTTGGAGCTAATGGAGGGAGATAGGAGATGCAGTGGTGTCTCTGTGTAGTGATGAATTGCTGTAAACCTGCTGGCTCAACCTGCAGCAAAAGGGCATTCACAGCACAGCACTGCTCTACAGCCAAAGGGCATTCACAGCACTGCACTGCACTGCTCTACAGCCAAAGGGCATTCACAGCACAGCACTGCTCTACAACCAAAGGGCATTCACAGCACTGCACTGCATTGCTCTACAGCCAAAGGGCATTCACAGCACAGCACAGCACTGCTCTACAGCCAAAGGGCATTCACAGCACTGCACTGCACTGCTCTACAGCCAAAGGGCATTCACAGCACAGCACTGCTCTACAGCCAAAGGGCATTCACAGCACAGCACAGCACTGCTCTACAGCCAAAGGGCATTCACAGCACAGCACTGCACTAGCAGTGGGACAGCAGACTTCATTTAGCACCAGCTGCCACCAGCTGCCTCTGAACAAACACATACATGGCCTGCGTTTAGGGTTAGGGTGCAGCTAAACATGCGCTAGATGCTAGAGTTGCATGCACTCACGCACACACACACACACACACACACACACACACACACACACACACACACACACACCAACCTTCATTTAATGTGAGTCACTAGCCGCAAGCCTTACACACATTTACACATAAATGGTTACACATACAGTCATGTCATTTTAGGCTTTTAGACACACGTACACACGCGCACACACACGCGCACACACACACACACACACACACACACACACACACACACACACACACACACACACACACACACACACACACACGCACATTTAGGCCGAGTTGCCGGGCATAAATCAGGCACACACATTCACACTAATGAATACATTAATGTGCCAGTGGCTCAGGGGCGTCTGAGGAAGTCTGATGGGGGCATCTTAAAGGCCTTCTCGGAAGCCCTCCATTCTGCCTTCTCTCTCTCTCTCTCACTTTCTTTCTCTTTCTCTTCTTCTGTGATCTGTCTATCCTTCTTTTTTTTAACCACTCAGCCTATAATTGCGTCCCCCTGGGAGACATTTGGTACGAGGAAATTTACAAAAGCAATCTACTCTCTCCACTCACTCTTTATCTTTTTGTTTTTCTGTCTCCCTCTGTCTTTCTCTCCTCTTTCACTCCCTCTCTCCCTCCCTCCGTCTCGTTCTGATCCCTCGTTCTGCAGGGGGTTTTGAGTTGACTCCAGTGGCGGCGATCAGCGTGCACCTGCTAGGCAGCGACGGGGCGGAGCTTCAGGTGAACGAGCCAATCAGTGTCAGCGTGCCGCTTCCTGCCAACAGTGGCCTGAAGGAGAATGACCACATCCCCGCCTGGAGGTTCGACCCCAAGCTTGGTGAGTGTGTGTGTGTGTGTGTGTGAGTGTGTGTGTGTGAGTGTGTGTGTGTGTGCGCGCGCATGTGTGTGTTTGTCAGCATGGTTCCCACCATCAGCTGTTCTCCTGGAATATTCCAGAATGCCGCTTGGTGGGAGTCGGAGACTTTCCTGTCCTGTCTGCTGGGGATAAGGGTAGGCTTCCTGTGTGTGTGTGTGTGTGTGTGTGTGTGTGTGTGTGTG
>NW_027468587.1:4519163-4659163 GCF_046254945.1 Alosa pseudoharengus | reverse complement strand
CTCTGTGTAAAGCGCACACACACACACACACTCTGTGTAAAGCGCACACACACACTCTCTCTGTGTAAACCGCACACACACACACACTCTGTGTAAAGCGCACACACACACTCTCTCTGTGTAAAGCGCACACACAACACATATTGATAACACACACACTCTCTGTGTAAAGCGCACACACACACCTCTGTGTGTGAAGCGCACACACACACACTCTCTCTGTGTAAACCGCGCACACACACACACACTCTGTGTAAAGCGCACACACACACTCTCTCTGTGTAAAGCGCACACACAACACATATTGATAACACACACACTCTGTGTAAAGCGCACACACACACCTCTGTGTGTAAAGCGCGCACACACACACTCTCTGTGTGAGCATGCTGACCTGATTCGTCACACTCAGAACAAAACAGTGCTATTTTGAAAGAAGCACATGATGTGTGTCTCCGTCTTCTCTATGCCTGTGTGTGTGTGTGTTTTCGTGTGTGCATGTGTGTGTGTGTGTGTGTCCGTCCCAAGTTACACTGGCAGCACCAGGCCTCCCTGGTCTGTTCTTTGTTACTGAGATGTTCCCCAGCAACCCTCCATAAACACACGCCTGCACAGGCCTCATAAACAGCAGCTCGCTCACTCAGTTCGTCCCACTGAGAGTTTGAGATTTCTCCTCTGTGTGTGCGTGCGTGTGTGTGTGTGTGTGTGTGTGTGTGTGTGTGTGTGTGTGTGTGTGTTAGAGTTCAATGTGTTTTTGTGTGATCACTGTGAACGCTGAACCGTCTGCATTACTTGAAGCATATAGACACATGTAGGGGTCACACACTGCCTTGACCAACCCTGTCGTGGCTACACAGTTGGAGTAGGTTAGGGTGTGGGCAGGCCACCAAGCCTACTGAGTCCTTTTCCTCCATCATGATTGCCACTTTAACCATCAGCAGCAGCATGTTGGATGTTGGATCTTGTTTTGTGTTCATATGGGACAAATCTCATCCAAGTTGGATAAAAATGTGCGTAGGCTTAGGGTGTTCCCCTAGCCTAGAAATCTAGCATGGCCCACCAGGCTAGTGTTCCCCAACTTTTCCATATAACCTTCTGACCTATTTCTTGGAGATAAAATTGTATCTCCATCTGTGTGTCTGTGTTTGTGTCGTGTGTGTGTGTGTGCGTGCGTGTCTGTGTATGCGTTTGTTTGTGTAGGCTAGTTGCTTTGCTTGTGTGCGAGTGCCTAATTAAACCACGCATACCTGAGAGCTTGCTGACTCTGTGGCGGGTCAAGTTGAGATCAATATGATTTTCTACGTAATGGAGAGATTGAACAAATGGCGAGAATGCTGACTCACTGTCCACCCTCCCAGCCTCTCCCTCTCCTCCCTTCCCTCCTTCTCCTCCCCCTCTCCCTCTCCTCCCCCCCTCCCCCCTCCCTTAATGTAGTCATTTATATTCATTTCTTCCTCTATTGTGTTTCCCCCCCACTTCTCAGAACGTTTGGCAAGTCATAAAGCTGTCACTGGGATCCTTCAGGCAGCCTGCCACCTGCTGGCGCAAAAGAGGAACTGTTCATCCCATGCTGTCACATGCTTTGTGACACATGTTTTTCTTTTTTTTGTGATGAAACTCCTCTGTGATGAAACAGTTCCTTGGTGCTTTGTTTTTGTTAGCCGAGCATCGTGAGTCGGGAGACTCCGCCGAAGACCTTTTTGAAACGTGTTTGACTACAATTTGAGAGTGTTTAGCTCAGAGGTGTGTGCTGTCGGGGGGGAGTGGAGTCAGATGTTTTGTTCTTGTGTGAGTGTGGAGGAGGTCATGGGATGGAGGAGGGGAGGGCTGATCTGGGGTCAGGCGTTCCCCTGATGTGAAGTGTGTGCCGCTGCTGTGGCTGTTTCAGGCGCGTGGCTGAAGAGCAGCCTGGGCTACGTGCAGAGGGAAGGAGACGAGCTCATCCTCACCTACATCGCCTCACAGCTGGGCTACTGGGTCGCAGCCATGTCTCCTCTCAACACAGGTGACCCACAAACACACACGCACACACACACACATATACACACACGCACACACACACACACACATACACACACACACACACACACACACACACACATATACACACACACACACACACACACACACACACACACACACACACACACACACACATATACACACACACACACACACACACACACACATATACACACACACACACACATATACATATACACACACACACACACATACACACACACACACACACACACACACACAGAAGTGGCAGCAGGTAACAGAAGTCACTGGTTTTGCACTTACTTACTTGTGTTTGTATGCAAGCACAATTTGCACATGTATCTACAGACACACACACACAGGCACACACAGACGCAGACACACACATGTACGCATACACACACATATATCCCTCTTCATACATACCACACACTCAGCAACAAGCACATCATCTTCAGTGGTAGATCTATATTCCTGTTTAACCAAATGACTGACCACACAAAGGGTTCCTTTTGAAGTTTGGAATTAAATTTTAGTATTTTCCAGGTCTGGAAAAGTATGGAAAAAAGGAAAAAAAAAGGTTTATGGAAAAAAGTTGATGTTTCCAGACTGCTGCACCTACAGTACTTTGTTTTCTAAAACCTAACATTGCCAAAAGTTCATGTTTCCAGACTGCTGCACCTACAGTACTTTGTTTTCTAAAACCTAAAATTGCCAAATTGTTCAGCCGTGTGTGAGACCAGAGCAAGCTCGATGTTGTGGACGTGAAAAGAAAATGAGGCGAGACATGCGACAGTGCGATTTGTTTATCTTTAATCTAGGCGGCAGTCTAGGCAAATGCCCTACGCCATTGTATGCAGATACATGAGCATGTTTGCATAGCAAAAGCTATTCTCCGCTAAAGCACTAGTAGACTGTTGTGTTTGAACAAGAATTAGCTTGGCTTGTTTTCTACTTACATTGTTTTCTGCCTACATTTTGTACAACTTACCAAGAGAGATATTATATGTTAGCCATGTTATTGCAGTCATAAAAATATGTCTGGGGCCTTTGCTAGCAGTGGACTACTGCATGTGCACTGTACGGTGCCTACAGAGAACTAAAAAAGAATGAAAAATCAGCATGAGCAGCATCAGCATTTGCTAGTTTTCTGAGGGCTACAAGAGCTGTGCTAAATATAAAGCCTAGTTGGGTACAGATCCCAAATGAGAAAATGTTTGCAGCTCTAGACGGAATGTAGCGTATAACGCCATTTTAAAATGATTTATTTAATTAAGAAACGTTTAGAGCCCTAATTGGAACAACTGGCAAATTTGGGTAACACCACATTACTTGGCGGTATCTACATAAGAGTGACATGACACTGTCATGAACGTGTCATGAACATTATAAACAAGTCAAGTCAAGTCAACAGACACCTGACACTGTCAAGTGTCGGTTTTTGTCATGACAAATTAGGGTTAGGGTTAGTGTCATTCGGTTTTTGTCATGACAAGTTATGACAGTGTCATGACACTCTTATGTAGATACCGTTAAGTAAAGTGTTACCCAAATTTGTTCAGTCAGCCAGGAAGGTGTCTCACGCGGTAGCTAAAGCTGATGTGTGGCAGCACGGCACACTAAGCTGATCCACTGATGCTTGTGCTTACGATCGTTCTCATGACATTAAATTAGCAAGTAGACTTTGTCCGCATCAGAATTAGCTTTGGTTAGACATTAAACTTTACACTATGCCCAACATTTAAAAGTGGGCCCCAGACGTTGTTTTTTTTCCATACACATGTACAGTACAACTCCCAAGCAGACGAGCAGACCAGACGTCTTCAGCATGGTAACCCAGTAAACATCTGCAGTAGCACATTACCATTCTACATTACCAGGGTTTCAGGCCAAACCAATCAACTCCCAGGCTATATCAGGCCAAACCAATCAACTCCCAGGCTATATCAGGCCAAACCAATCAACTCCCAGGCTATATCAGCACAAGCCAATCTTGCTCTGCATTGAAAGCATATGTCTGATAAAACTAAACTGTGTGAATGCATATGAGATCAAAGTAGGAAGAATACAATTATCTTGCCCAAACCACTGAATTGCATTCAACTGCACACTGCTAGATCCCTGCACACAGTCCGACCCAACCGATGGGATATCAGTCCCCTGTGTGATGACTGAAGTGGAAATAAACCCACAGCAACACTGGGGCCGAAGGTTGACGCACTCAGGAATACTTTTTCCATTTCAAGTAGGGCTTGTGCATACAGATATTGATGTGCCAGCAAGATTATTAATACTTGAAAGCTGACCTAAGCATTATTTGTGTGTGAGTGTGTATGTGTGTGCATGTATGGGCATAGTTTATGTGGTATTCCTGTCTGTGTGGATCTCTCTGTGTGTGTGTGTGTGTGTGTGTGTGTGGGTGCCTGTGTATTTATGAATGTGTATTTCCTGCCTGTGTTCATTTGTGTGTGTGTGTGTGTGTGTGTGTGTCTTAGGTCCAGTGGTGGCGAAGGACATCAGCACGTACCACACGGTGTTCCTGTTGGCCATTCTGGGAGGCATGGCCCTGATCTTGCTGCTCCTGCTCTGCCTACTGCTCTATTACTGCAGGTGTGTGTGTGTGTGTCAGTGTGTGTGTGTGTGTGTGTCAGTGTGAGTGTGTGTGTCAGTGTGTGTGTGTGTGTGTGTGTCAGTGTGTGTGTCTGTGTCAGTGTGTGTGTGTGTGTCTCAGTGTCAGTGTGTCAGTGTGTGTGTGTGTCATTGTCAGTCTGGGCTCCTTCAGCATCCCAGTAAACATATGAAGTAGGGATGTAACGGTATGAAAATTTAACCTCACGGTTATAGTGACCAAAATGATCATGATTTTTGATATTATCGCGGTATTTTTTAAAAGTGTGTTCAATATGTCCAGAAAGCACTGATAGGCTTACACAAGCTGAAATAGTTTGAAAAACTGTAACAGTGTTTATTATATTACAAAACCTTATCAAAAACATAAAAATTTAACATCAAAGGAACAAGGGTTCAGCATGTAAACATGTAAAAAGCTATTTGTCAGGAACATTTCCAGTAGTGCAGGTTTAATTTATACAAATCCAAACATTCAAGCTAAGACATAAAGAACAATATGTAAACAAATCAAAGAAACACCACTAACTATATACTTGTTTTCTTCATCATCAAAATTAAAATTTAAAACTGTTATTTGTCAGGAAAATGAACAATTGTGCAAGTTTATGTAAACACTTTAAAGGAGAACTTGGCAACTATTTCAACGTAATAAATCTGTTTAGAAATCATTTGGATGGTTAAATGACCTGTTCCGGTGAAAATGGTGACTTTCCCCACTGCCCCTAGCGTCCCCAGGCGGAAAACCAACCTTGCAACATTGAGACTACCGTCCAGGAAAGAGAAGTGAGAAACAAGAAACTCGTTTTAAATTGTGTTTCTTACCCTGTAACATCCATTGTTCTTCTGAACTTATGCTAACCGTTTCGCTAGCTTGTAAACAAATCCATGTGCTTTATCGTTACCTTTTTCCACAGTTTGAAATGGCATAATGCACAATTTCTCCAGCAGAGGGGGAAATATAGCTAATCCTGCCAAGTTTCCCTTTAAACTAAACCTTAAATAAATAAGACAAAAGTGCATTATGCATTTAAAATAAATAGCCACTCTACACAAATGACAAAAATAACTACACACATAATGTAATCAAATCCAAATGTTCAAGTGTTGATGACATTCAAATAAACAAACAAATCAACAAATAAGATGCTGCTGATTTAGCATCCTGCATGTATGCATCTCTATTCGCTTGAGATTAAAATGTAAAAATGTCAACATATTTACTTTTTTTGGTTTAAGTAGTGATCTACGAGGGGAAACGATGTACCCGCTGGCACTGAATAGCCTCTCGGAAGGAACACTGGTTGCTGGGATGCACAAAAGCTTTCTTGCAATCCTGGCAAGATGAGGCAGTTCTGATGCATGGCCAGTCCACCACACCAGTGCATCATCGTCGGCTGGAATGGATGGCAGAGACATGTAGGCCTTGATCTCCTCCTTCACTCTATTTTCTGGGGTGGCTGGAACTGAACTATCTTCAGATCTCTGCTGCCTTGTTGAAGTAATCTTTTTTAGCAACCCAGCCAGGCCTTTCCCTTCTGATACTGTTGTGGAGCAGACTGCTGGTGCTTTCTGGTTCCTGCCTGACTTGTATAGGTGTCAGCTTCAGGGCCTCCTGGACACAGCTGTCAGCTACAGCATTTGGAGGCTCATCTAAAAAGTTAGTTTTGAACCTGGGGTCAATGAAACAAGCCATCTGCATGACACCTTTTGCCTTCTCTGTCTACCTCTTGCTTAGGTCTTCTCTTTCTCTCATTACTTGTTTCATCTGCTTGGTCAGGGCTGGATCCTCACAGGATATCACCAATGATGTGGTCAAGGACTGGCTTAATGGCTGATATGGTTACTTGTGTCTCTGAGCCAAGTGCATCTGTAAATGTGCTCAGAGTTGCTCCATGACAACTAAGTCAACATCCTCGCCTTTCTGCAGCCAGTGTAGCACAAACTGCTTGCTGCTGGCTGAGGAAACGTTCAAGCATCTTGTATTTAGATCCCCATCGAGTCACTACATCATGGATGAGATCCTTCTGTGGTAGGTTGAGGGCATCTTACTTTTGTGTCAGTGCTCTCGTTCTCTTCCAGCTCCGTGAGAAGCCTTGGACCAGATGACGACAGGCCCTGACTGCTGTTTCAACTCTCTGAATTTTCAAAGCCTTTGAGATGGCCAGGTTCAAATTGTGACCGAAGCATCCAAGCAACAGATCTGGGAACTGTTCAAAGGCCTTGATCATGTTGGTTGCATTATCTGTGGTTATGGAGACCAGATCTGTCTTGTTTATCACCCACTCATCCAACATATTCTCAAAAAACTCTCTGATATTTTGAGCGGAGTGATCTTCTGGGAAAACTTGGTTTCTAAGCAGTGTGATTCCAGTTGCCAGTCTGGGGTGAGATAGTGAATTGTGAAGCTGATGTATGGTTGGCCAGCCCCACTTTCACTGGTCCAGAGGTCAGTAGTTGAAAGTAGTTGCAAAGAATGAACCCTGAGCCAAACTTTTTCCTAACATCAGCTTTGACTGCATTATACATCTTTGGTATGTCAGTCTTTTAAAAAAAAAACAAATAGACAAGGAACAGACAATACTCAGACTGGGGGGTGAGGGACATAACATATAACAAATAAATAAAAGAGAAACAACTGCAGAAAAAAAAATATGGGGTTGCTGTCTTTGGAATGCTTGCTCAAGAGCCTGTCACTGATGAACCTGTAGCAGTACTTGGTTGCCCCACTGCATGTCCTCTCTGTAAAAAAAAATAAAGAATAGCCATGTCATTATTAAGAATAATAATTATTATTATTATTATCCTTGGGCTACTATTCATATCAATATTAATACGATTTGGCCTTTAGCTGTTATTGTTGCTAAATAATAATAATAAAAAAACGATTGGCTGGAAATTAATTATCTTACACGGCAAATAATGTTTCGTGTTTTCAAAGACACGTGGTTTAGACCGTCACCGTGTGACTAGTCAATTAAAGTTATCCAACTTCGCTAGAATTGATTTACTGAACTTAGGACAAATATAAATTATGCATTCTTGTAGTAGGACACTGAAAAACCTAGACATGAAAAGGAAATCAAGAAATGCATGCAATGAAATTCTGTAGCCAACTACTGTTTGATAAGCACAACTTAAATTGGCATCCATCCAGCTCAGAGGCTAAAAATGTGTCCCGATTAGCTCCACACACTACACACTGCCACTGAACGAAAAGGTGCATTTTAGGTAGATAATGCCGTAGGCAGACGGATCATTGCATTCTCCTTCAACCCGAAGTCCCCACGCCATGCATTTGAGCTAAAGCGTTAACGTTAACTTACCTTGCATTGACTATAAAGTCCCCACGCCATGCATTTGAGCTAAAGCGCTAACGTTAACTTACCTTGCATTGACTATAAAGTCCCCACGCCATGCATTTGAGCTAAAGCGTTAACGTTAACGTTGCATTGACTATAAAGTCCCCACGCCATGCATTTGAGCTAAAGCGTTAACGTTAACGTTGCATTGACTATAAAGTTGTGGGTGATGGCAACGGAGATGAGTCAGGCGTATGTGACGTATTGCCGCCTTTAGCAGCAACTTTTTTCTTGCACGTTCTGCAGACAGGATAACTATCTTCAATCAACTGTCCCTTGGCATTCTTATAGTAACCAAAATATGCCCATACTTCAGACTTAGTATTCTTGGAGGGCTGATAAATGTCCTGAGCGCTGTCATCTCCTCCTTCTGCCATGATTCCAACTTCAAGAAAGGCACGTTGTAGGCTGCGCAGTGAGCCTGCGCGGCAGCTTCAGGAAACTCTGATGACGCTGCCGGGAAGGATAACACACGGTATCCACACTGTGGTAATCAACCGTGATAATAATGATATTTTCAATGAAAACGGTAATTGTTATCGTCAACCTTTTTATCGTGGTTTACCGTTACACCGGTAATCGTTACACCCCTAATATGAAGCTTACAGACAACACTGCTCTGCCTGCTGCTCTATTACTGCAGGTGTGTGTGTGTGTGTGTGTGAGCACTGCCAGACAACACTCTCTTTACATCCACTCTCCCGTTCCTTCCACACAAGATAACGCTGAATGTCATTTATAGAAGGGCTTCCTCGTGAGGTTGGTCATACTGTATATGATCCTTGCAATTGAATGATGGTCATTAAATTATAGTGTCATTCCTAATCTGTGTTGACATGCGTGTCCATTTATCGGTATTAGGGTAATGTGTCTATGAGCACCCCTCTATAACGTGTGCTGGTGTCTGTGTGTGATATTGTGTCCATTTATCGGTATTAGGGTAATGTGTCTTGCTATGGGCACCCCTGTAATGTGTGCTGGTGTCTGTGTGTGATATTGTGTCTTGTTTTGTGGTTGTGTCGTCCTGCCAGGCGTAAGTGTGCTCACTCGCGGCCTTCCCACCGGAAGCTGGTGCTGTCCTCGGCACTGGACAGCTCTAAGAGGGACCAGTCCACCTCCATGTCCCACGTCAACCTGATCAGCGAGACGCAGCTGGACACACTGGACCTGACGTCGCCGGGCCCCGAGGCCGACCTGCACACGCCCATGCTCAAGCCCGTGGCGTACGTGGCCTCCTCCTCGTCGGCCGACGAGCTGACCACGGTGTCCCGCGACGACGAGGACGAGGACAACGACCTCCCCAGCGGGCGAGGGAGCTCCCGCGCCAACGGCCGGCACTTCCGGCGCTCGGCCGAGACGCTGGAGCTGAAGGCGTGCCGCTCGGCGGCGCCGTCAGAGGCGGACTACCGGCGCAGCTGCAGCTCCATGCTCTCGTCGTCGTCTCGTCTGCCCCCGCTCTTCCGCTCCTCGGCGTCCAGCTCCACGTCCTCGCCCCACCCGCTGCTGCCGCCCAAGTCCTCCGAGGACCGCGTCGGCATCGGCGGGCATCGGCGGGACGACGAGCCTCGGCTCTCGCCGCTGAGGGACACGCCGCGCCGGACCCCCGGCCCGGCCTCCTCGCCGTGCCTGGACGGCGTGCTGGAGCGACGCGTGGGCGGAGACCTGCTCCTCTCGCGCTCGGTGGACCAGCTGGAGCGGGGACCGCTGCCGCTCTCGCTCGCCCTGCCCCCCCGGCCCGGCGCCCTGCTGTGCTGCAGCTCGGAGCTGGCGGTCAGCGAGGCCCAGAGGGGGGCGCTAGCGGGGGGGCCGTACGTCCGGCCCCGGCCCACGCTGGTCATCCCCGCTCACTACATGCGGCTGCCGGGGACGCACCCGCTCTCGGGCCAGGCCTTCCTGCTGCAGTCGGACGAGCGCAGCGAGCTGGAGACCATCCAGGCCGAGCTGGCCGCTTCCCACCAGCCCCTGGGGCCGGCGGCCGGCGAGGAGGGGGCCGAGGGGGGTGCAGCCGTGAACGACGGAGAGGTGGACAGAGGCGGAGGTGGAGATAGGCATGGGGGTGGGGGGGAGGGGCAGTGGAGCCAGGCGCTGTCCATTCCCGACCGGCTGAGCCAGGCAGGGCTGGGCCTGGTGCAGATGAACGGCGAGGACACGTTGCTGGCCGAGAAGGCCCTGATGGAGCTGCGGGGAGGCAAGCCCCTCCCCCACCCGCGCGCCTGGTTCGTCTCGCTGGACGGCCGCTCCAACGCGCACATCCGCCACTCCTACATCGACCTGCACGGGGCCGGCCGGGGCCCCGCGCCTGCCGGACGCCGCAACGACGCCAGCCTGGACTCGGGCGTGGACATGGGCGAGGTCAGGGGGCCCGGGTGGCGCCGGGCGGCAGCTGTGGCTACGGAGGGCCGGACGACCCCTCGGGACACGCCTCAGTCGCCCGCGGCGACCGCTCGGGACACGCCTCAGTCGCCCCCGACGACCGCCGCCGCTCCCCTCCCTCCGCCACAGCCGGCCCCGAGTGTCACCTACACGCAGCTGGTGTTTCTGGAAGATTCCAACGGCAACGCCAGCCAAGGAGGGACCCCAGTCCTCAGCCCGCAGTCAGAGGGGAACGGAGTGAGAGAGGAGGAGGAGGAGGAGGAGAGGAGACACGTGGAGGAAGGGGGGGACACGGGGTCCTCGACATCCCCCTCTCCCCCCTCACCCCTGCCCCCTCCCCTCCACTCGCCCCCTCCTCTGCCTGAGCCCATGGAGGAGGAGGAGGAGGAGGAGGAAGAGGGCTTCAGGACTGAGCCTGCTCAGACGCGCCTGCAGGCTCCGCCACCTGGCGAGCTGGTCGTCCCCGACGACAGCGGCGAGGACGATAACAAGAAGAGCCCGTGGCAGAAGCGCGAGGAGCGACCACTGCTGGCCTTTCAGTGACCCTTGACCCCCCCAGCTCTTTCAACTCTCGCCTCTTGCACGGTCTGCGCACAAACCAGGGCTGGTAGAAGCACTGCTGGGAGGAGTCGCCAAACAGGAAGTGCTAACGTTTGTATGTGAGAGTGTTTCTACGTGCATTCTATGTTACTCCCAGAAGCAAAAATGCATAGCGTTATCCCAGTACAATATAGTTACTCTATGCTAATGCATAGCGTTATCCCAGTACAATATAGTTACTCTGTGCTACTCAGCTCCACCTTTGTAAAGAGGGAGTCCGAAAAGAAAAGGGGGTGAAGAGCAGGAAGATGGACTAGAGAAGCACTAGAGCTTATCGCCCCCTAGAGGACACCTGTGAACACAGCACTATTGTTCATATATTTGCTGCTTTGCTGAATTTTTGGGGCGTATTGGGTATTCTCATCCAAAGTCTGCAGGAGAAGAGTATAGGTTTTGTTTTTTGTTTTTATAAACGTCTTTCAATCTTAGAACATGGGTCCTCCTTTGACAGGAAACAGCCACACGTTCTGTTGGAGGGACATGCAAAACACACACACACACACACACAAATACACACATTGTTCTTCCAGTGTTTCTGGATCCACAGTGCAATCAGTCATGCTCAGCTCAGCACTCTGCTGTGGCTGGTATTGAGGGTCAGGCCTGGACGCTGAGCTCCTAGCGGGTGGCTGGTATTGAGGGTCAGGCCTGGACGCTGAGCTCCTCGAGGGTGGCTGCTCCAGTCCCTCTCAGCTTCACGGCGTCAGGACACGCAGAAGACACAAGACACTGAGAAGACACAGGAGAAGGACAGCTGTGCAGCTATGCAATGCTTTTTTTATTTTATTTTGTTCTTAAATGAAAGAATCCTCTATGGCTTCCAGTGCTGGTTTGAACCACTACTTGTTTTTATTTAGTATGCCAATTTATTTTACTCAAGTTATTTTTATGTCGCTGGTTGTTTTCACTCTTTGTGTATGGATGGATGTCGTCTGGATTATGTTGGCACACACACATGGATGCACACACAGGCACAGATATGTCCTAAAACCAAATATTCAGTAGTAATGGGCTCAGATCTGTTGTCTCATGTCCAAGTGCCTTTACTGTGTTCAACACCAAAAATAATGCTGCCCCCCCACACTGATGCAGCCCCCCCACAATGATGCTGCCCCCCCACACTGACGCTCTCTCTCCAGTCCTCAGAGAACAGCACCCAGACCTTCACTTCGCTTTCATTTAATCTAAATCACCCCTCTTACATTAGTCTGTGGTGTTAACATTTTACTCCTGTTCTCTCCGTGCCCCCTCTCTCATGTCTTGACCTCTGTTGGACAACCCATATGCAGTAGCACCATGGTTTTTCTCGTCTCTCGTTGACCCTGACCAAATCGTATAAGGATGTGGCTCCACAGAAATAACTGATATGTGGGACTGGTCTGTGTTTTAGTGTGCGTATAGATACCGTCTTACAACCCTTCACATGTTTGCGTGTGCCCTTGTGTGTGTGTATGTGCCCATTTTTGTATGTTTTTCACATATTCCTGTGTATGTCATTGGTTTGTTGGCAAACCTAATTTTCTTTGCCTTAAAGGTATGTGTGTGTGTCGTATGTTCACATGCAAATGCTTGTGTATATTACTGGCCTGTCAACAAATATTTTTATTTGCCTTAGTAGAAGTGTCTTACCATGTTTGTGTGTTTGGGTGACTTGTATTCACCTTCATATACCTGTGAGTGTCGGGTCTGATGGCAAACTCTGTGTGTGTGTGTGTGTGTGTGTGTGTGTGTGTGTGTGTGTGCTCATATATGACTCAGTCTCTCTGAGATACAGAAATGTGTACAGAAATATGTGCAGTTCCTCTTGCAGCCTGTGTTCTGTTTTTATTTAGTAAGAGCTTCATTTACCTTGACAACCACTTAAGACCTATTCCGCTGCACAATGTCTTAGAACAGACCACTCTACTCAACGGCAGCCCCCACTCCATGCCAATCTGCTATGTGGAAATCTGCATTGTGCCCCTCTGCTGCAGTCTGTACTCCCTTGGTCTCCTCTTGGAATGTATGGTTGCTTGTACAATGGTTCACACTTAAATAAACTCTTAGACAAACTCTAAAGTAAGTGGTCAAAGTTAATTTCTTGCTGTGACCAGCCATTTTGCTTGCACTTGTATACAGTACATATGAATTGGTGCCACAAGGTGGTGCACAGTCAATTGAGTCATGCAGGTTCTGGGGCGTGACCTCAGGGTTTGTGTTAAGTCATGCAGGTTCTGGGGCGTGTCCTCAGGGTTTGTGTCTGTCTCATGAGTGAACTGTTTTAACCATAAATATATATATAATGGCTAGATGTCTTATGGCGGAGTCTCCAACGGCATCACCGGTGGCCATCTTGTCACAGACAAGCTATCTGGTGGGGCCATAGACAGTAAAAGAAATGGACGAACAGACTCCGTCGTTCTCAATGGGAGGGTACTGAGTCATTTTTCAGTTGGTCTCCCCAGTACTGCGCAGACTCGCACTTAACTTCGTGACGTTAGCCATCGAACTGAATCTTGTAACTCATATGATAGATAGGCTACACAGAAATTCTTCTCACACTTCCTTTGCCTTCAAAGTCATCAAAGTTAAACATTTATTTATGTATTATTATTAATATCATCCTCACAAGTGATATCAAGTCGTGTTAATGTTGAAACTACCACACATGATCATCTTCAAAAACAGTCATGGTAAAACAAAACAAAAAAGTTATAGCCTTGAGGCTAATCTTCTTTCCACTTTTCTGACCTACGTCAATCCATCGAAAACCTCTGAAATGATTATCGTTAGACTACCTAACGGTAAAACTACTCTTTTTTCCATTAGGTTTACTTGCCTCTATGCTTTACCTTAACATAGGCTACAATGCTATTGTAGGCTACATAGCTTTGTTCACGAGTTTCCGTGCTGGCTGGACTACGCTTCTTATCCAAACAATATGGTTATCTCCCTTCAGTGCGTTAGCTTCCCTTCAACCGGACATGCTAAACATTCTTCTTACGGGAACCTAACGTTACCTACGAGGTAGTCGAGTCTTGTTTTGCCTTTTATTGTTTATGTAGATAACACAGAAGCTAAAATATCGGCACATGATATATGTTATATGAAGTTATGGGAGTTCAAAAAAATCCTAAATGGATGGGCGTTCTATGGGGTTAGCAGAGAGTTGATAACCACCGCTACATCGATGCTTCTACTTCCGGGAATTTGCCTGCCCCCTTGGGTGGGGCTCTGTGGTACCTGATGGCTCTTCTTCTATTAAAGGCAGAACAATGCCCCCAGGCTATAACAATGACCCATTCAGGTCACTACCTGTCATTACAGTGCACTATTGAAACACAATGTTGAGTTAGCGAGCTGACTGTGGCAAGATGGGCGCGAGGTGCGGACGTAGACCTCCATTGGCAAGCAGCGCAGACGAGACATCCTGCCATTCTATATATATCTATGGTTTTAACAGCACAAGGTGAAGTGCTGACTGGAACACATGAGCAACATGGCACCTTAGTCACTTTGTCGGCAGCATTGTCATTCTGTAAAAAAGAGACCAATCACAGGCACGAGCAGTAAGATCTCACAGGCAATTCTACAAACTCATGTGGATGTGGAATTTATTGGACACAGTACCGGTACTTTTTGGATTAATTTGTCCAGTGTGGATTAGGGGTGTAACGGTACATGTATTCGTATTGAACCGAACCGGTACGGGCGTCACGGTTCATTGCTTGAATTTATGTAGCGGATCTCTCCAGCTCCACCATAAAGGACGTAGACGCTCACACCAATGCATGAATTGCTTTTTTATTTAAGGGCTTTGCAGCTCCTGTCGTCAACCAACATGTACACACAAAACAGGGAGGCACGGGATAAAGTCAGATCAAGCCCTGCCTCACTCAGTATAAACATCAACTGAGAAGAAAAATAAAAGAACAATACATAACAAGCCTAAATTACCTGTCGTCAACCAACATGTACACACAAAACAGGGAGGCACGGGATAAAGTCAGATCAAGACAAAAAACAATGAGTTCCCGTTCCCCCATATAATGTTGGTAGATAGGCAATAAGCCGTTCGCTAATTATTTTTCATTTTTAAATTGCGTTCTCAGTGCGGGCCGCGTCTTCAACAGCATCTCTCTCCAACGTATATAATCTATGGTTTAAACATTAAGCTATCCTAAGATTAATTTTGTAATGTCAGGACAATTTAAGACAATTCCGGCACAAAATGAACCTAGGAGTTAATAACGTGTACCGAGTTCGACCGTTCGCTGGGATTTGAATTGAATTTGTTTTCATGCTAGTCGAATGTGACCAGTTTTATTGCAAACCACTAGTTAGTGTTTAACGCTAGCCTTCGGGGCACTCGTATAGTAAAAAGAAATGCTATTTTTATACCACTAACAGGGCTCAAAATAGCACCACACTTACACGTAGCATAATGAGGGTCTCTACATGTAAACCGAAGCATTGAGAACTTTGTAAGTGTAGCCTACAGGCAGTTTATTAAAAATAAACACATTACGTTCACGTCTGGTTCATAATATACAGGCAGGCGATGTGAACTAAAATCAAACGTAATTTGCTCAATATAGGCCTATCAGAAATAATAGCTCCAATGTAACATAACTTGTCTAGTGTAGCCTACTTACTTAGTGGATGTCCATCATGCTCTGGTATATCGCCGCCTACAATTTCTTTTCGGGACATGGAAAAAAGTTTTAACTACAGCCCTGCTTATCAATAAGGGGAAATCTCCAGACTCTACAAAACACTGTGTCTCTTGGGTGTCGCGACGCAACAGGTCCCACTCCATGCAACACAGGCACTCCTCTTCGGTGGCCATAGCTTCATAATGTTCGCAGGTACACCACCAGTTTCCAGAAGTGCAAGGCTGTGTTGCGGCATTGACTACAGCTATCTGTCTCGTAGCCCTTTCACGGAGCTCCCGCTGCTCTTCGTCGGTATATTCCGGCTCGAAAAGATAAGGAAGTCCATCAAACCGAACGGGTTCATCCCAGATGTCTTCAAATTCGTTCAAATAACCTGCCATCTCTTATGTCTCCTGTTTGCGTTCAGTGCTTCTCTTATGCGCTCAGTGCTTTCTTTCGGCAACAACGTTTCACGCGAGATTCACTTCACAGCCCTGAGTTCTGTTTTCCCAAGGCGCCTGCCAGTATGAACCAGTCGTGAACGGTAATGTGTTTCTTTTTAATAAACTGCCTGTACACTTACAAAGTTCTTAATGCTTCGGTTTACATGTAGAGACCCTCATTATGCTACCGTGTAAGTGTGGTGCTGCTATTTTGAGCCTTGTTAGTGGTATAGAAATAGCGATTACTTTTTACTGTACGCCTTCCCCGAACGCTAGCGTTAAACGTTAATTAGCCGTTTGCATTAAAACTGGTCACATTCGACTAGCATGAAAACAAATCCCAGTGAACGGTCGAAATCTGTACACGTGTTATTAACACCTAGGTTCATTTTGCGCTGGAATTGTCCTTTAAAGGACAGGTTCGGTATTTTACACTTAAAGCCCTGTTTTCAGATAGTTTATGATTAAATAGAACGTTTAAAATTGAAATTTGGACACATGCTGCTGTCCTGAGAATTTTCGGTTTCTGTGGTAGCGCCCCCCCTCCTCCAGAACGCTGCATAGGTGCACTGGAAAAATCCTTCCTAAAACGCATTAAACTTTCGTTTACAAAGACGTGGAACTCACCGAGTGGTCAGGGGTGTTCACTGATATGCTCACACAAAAATCGCTGCAAAAGATTCTTTCCAACAGGTTTTATCGTAGTTTTTGTCCAACTCCATTGACTTGTATTGGATGTGCTGTGAGGTACGGTATTACTCCGCTGCCGGAAACGGATATGGGGTTGTTTGTATTCTTTCTGTAGTCTTATGCAGTCACGGTATCGTAGGCTACTACGCTATCCAAATTGTCACGTCCAACCATGGTTAATGCTAAAATGTCTTGGAACTTCCACGATGTGAATGATAGCCTACGTGAATCATTACGTTTTCATCATGAAAGTTCCACAGCCAAAAAAATAGTAAACATACAAAATCATGTAGCCAAATTATTCATGTATGCTAGGGTTAGTGTTAGGCTTATGATGTGAACATGACAGGTTATGGACATAACAAATAAGTTCTTACCCCAAGTTCTTCCAACTCTGTCGTCCCAGGAGGTAATGTGGGAACCGCTGTATTTCTCAGGCGAAAGAGCTTTTTGGGCGATTTCTTTCGACCTCCAGCGAAGTTCAGTAAAATGCAGACCGCAGAGACACGATGATCAGCTTTCTGCAGATTCTCAACAGGTGTGCTCACATCCAACCCCAGAAATTCCAGCCACAACTTTTTTTTTTCCCGCAATCCGAAACTGCACAAAATCGCCTAATTTTTAGCTGTCTGTTGCAAAATACTTCAAGACAGCGATCTTCTGCTTCTTCTGTGTATTCAATGAAATGCCAGTGGTTTAAGACGGCGATCTTCTGCTTCTTCTGTGTATTCAATGAAATGCCAGTGGTTTGCTTGTAATTGGCAAGATGGTGTAAGGTGCATTATCGCCACCAACTGGGCTGGAGTGTCTATTATTCAAGCTCTCAACGGAAGAATGTACGGGTGTGAGGCGTTTGGAAAAATAGCTCCACAGTTTTACAACGCATGGTAAACACCTGTTGGAAAGCGTCTTTTGCAGCGATTTTTGTGTGAGCATATCAGCGAACACCCCTGACCACTCGGTGAGTTTCACGTCTTTGTAAACGAAAGTTTAATGCGTTTTAGGAAGGATTGTTCCAGTGCACCTAGAAAATTCTCAGGACAGCACCATGTGTCCAAATTTCAATCTTAAAGGAATTATCCGGAGTAAAATGCACTTTAGATCGATTTACGGATGATTGGGGGTACATACGTTGAGTTGACATCAAAATCATGTCATTCGGATGTGTTTTGAGAAAGTTCGATTGTACCGTTTTCAGTCACAACTCGTAGCCTGGAAGTGAGCAGGGCATTTCAATTTCGCCGCTACAAAACGCTATTTTTATACCTCTTCTACAGTTCCAAACAACATAACACTTACGTGGTAGTGAGTAGAGGGTCCCTAAAGCCAAACCGAAGTATCCCGAGGTCTTTATGTGGTTGAATAGAGAGTCCAGAATGAATTTCATCAAGCCAGTACCTTTCCGGAAATGTTGCCATCTTTGCTGTAGGAGTCTTATTGCTGAGTGTGTTGTAACACGCTCTGGAAATTCACAATTTCGTCGCCGTTTAAAAAAAAAAAAAAAAATAGTCTAGTCCATACAACTTCATTTAAATTTCGAAAGAAATACTGGACTATGTTTTTTTTTTTTTTTTAAACGGCGACGCAATTGTGAATTTCCAGAGCGTGTTTTGTAGCGGCGAAATTGAAATGCCCTGCTCACTTCCAGGCTACGAGTTGTGACTGAAAACGGTACAATCGAACTTTCTCAAAACACATCCGAATGACATGATTTTGATGTCAACTCAACGTATGTACCCCCAATCATCCGTAAATCGATCTAAAGTGCATTTTACTCCGGATAATTCCTTTAAACGTTCTATTTAATCATAAACTATCTGAAAACAAGGCTTTGAAAACAAGGCTTTAAGTGTAAAATACCGAACCTGTCCTTTAAGACAACAAACAGTATACATTTAATTCATAACAGTATACAATTCACTCATAACAGCAAATTGAATACTCTTGATGTTACTTAGTAGCCTAGGCTATAGTTATATAAGATTATTAAGATAATTAAGATTAACAACATTAGGCTAATATCTTACGGGACTCAATACAGTCAAAGAACAGTGTATCTACAAATGTTACATGTTTTTATACAACAATACAAAAGAAAATCATGTACATTTTGTGTAAATTTATCTAGTATTTATCCATTATTATCATATTCAATATGATATTGGTCGGAGCGTAGTCGCTATACATACCTGCCTCACTCAGCATAAACATCAACTGAGTAGGCAGTAAACATTCCGGTTGTTATGGTAACCGGAACGATCAATGTGTCAACTATTAATCATCAACACTATTCACAGTTATTAATTAAATTAAAACAAGTAGTTAACAAATAAATATACAAATAAATAAAAGATAGATTTGCTGAAACAGATTCTCACCATTACATTTACACGGAGAATACACGGTATAAAAATACATAAAACTCGCGTGCAGATTAATTAATGTAATGCGGAATTACTGTTAAATACGAGAGTTACGAGAGTTCTTTAGTGACACCTAACCTAATAAACGCTAATCTGTAGCCTCGCCTTAGCTCTGAAGCTCTGATTGGCGCCTATGTTATTTTTTTGTCAGGTCATCGGTCGAGTCAGTTAGTCAGAGATAGCAGCACTAAGCGGGTGGTGACGACCCACAAGAGTTGGAGTTAGAGGACCCGCTGGTCTCTTTAAGATTTGAGAACTTCAGTTACAGTAGTACAGGCGATTTCGTAATAACAGAAAGCTATGTAAATCGCGTGTCAACGCTAACCACGCTAATAAACGAGGGTTATGCATATAACCATGGTTCTATGAGTTTCGGATGACCGCTTTCAGCACATGGATGTTCATCACACGAACGTGCAGGTCGAGTATTAGTAGCAACAAAATCACCTGTGACCTGGGTGACGTCATCGATGTGCACCGGCACAAAAGAGAGGTCGACCCAGGAAGTGACCTTGGCAATCTTCTCGTGTTTACTCCGAGTGACTGCCAAGTTCTGGCGGTCATCCGAAACTCATAGAACCGTGGTTATATGCATAACCCTTGTTCTATTTCGTTTCTCCTGACCGCCAGAGGTGGTGTTTTCAGCACATGGATGACTAGTACCAACAAAGTCATGAGGAGTGCCTACCCACCTCTAGAGATGCTGTAATGGGCTTGGGAGCACTGCTGTTGCCAGAGGGTTATGGGGGACAAAATTGACCCTGTAGAACCTTGTGGAAGTGCAGCCTGATGCCCAGGAGGCTGCTCTGCATATGTCAGAAAGGGGCACGCCCCTCAGTGTAGCCCACGAGGTTGCTACACTCCTTGTGGAGTGTGCCCGGACCAGCTGAGGGGCTGGGGAGTCACTCTGCCTGTAGGAGTGCTGAATGGCCTCCACTATCTACCTAGACAGTCTCTGCTTGGAGAGTACCTGACCCCTCCTCGGCCCTGTATGGCAGACAAACAGGGCATCACACTGGCGGAATCCCTCCGTGCTCGTGACGTACATCCTAAAGGGCGCGCACTGGACATAAAAACTCTGCCCTCAGGTCTGACCCTCTCTCCTGAGCTGTCTCAAAAGCTGCCAGGCTAAGAGGCTGGTTGACAAATGTGGAAGAGAGGGTCTTTGGAAGGAAGGAGGGGTTCAGCCATAGAGTGACCCCACTGCCTCCGAGATGCCACTGCAGGCAATCCCTGCTGACCGAAAGTGCGTGCAGTACCCCGACTCGCCTTGCCGATGTTATGACGAGGAGAAAGGCTGTCTTCAAGGAGAACCAGTTTATGTCTGCTGTCCTCAAAGGTTCGAATGGTGCTCTGCAGAGAGCCTGCAGCACCAGAGGGAGATCCCATGAGGGCACCTGGCTCTGTTGGGGGGGTCTCAACCGGAGAGTGCCCTTACGGAAACGGGTCACCAAGGCATGGGACCCTACCATCCTCCCCTCAATTCTGCTATGCCGCGCTGAGATGACGGCCGTATACACCTTGATGATGGAAGGTGGAAGTCCCTTGTCAAAAAGTGACTGAAGGAACCATAGACTGTATATATAGAACTGGACAGTGTGCCGTCTGTTAAGAGTGATGCGAGCGTTAGTCCAGAGCCCCCTGGTGGCTGGTTGCAGTACAATGTGTAACTCCGCCCACCCCCATGTATTTCAATGGCCAAGTAGCCAACTTTCCGTGTCACTTTTCTCACCTAAAACTATTTTTGTATCAACAACCTTTTATTCGAAAAAATAGTTTTCAAGATGCTTCAATACACACAATTTTTCTTTTCTCGCTGAAATTATTTTTTTAGACCACCCCAGCCAAACCACTTCACGTAGGCATTCCCTTGCTTGCAGACTAATGTAGACCATGGAGACCACCTTGCCGCCACCTCCAGTACATTCAGCAATCTTACCTGCAAAAAGGAAAGTTACAATAAAGTTAGTCAGACAATTTTACAACATTACAAAGCATCTAATCAGGCACTCAACACCACTAGTAATACCAATTAATTAAATATATGTGTGCAATAAACTTCACAGCCTACCTAATGTTAACTACACATTTAAATATACGGTGTGAATGTTATTAACTTGCGTCAGCTTGAAAATTAACGTTATCAGTATGACGTTAGATGACAAACTAAGGTCTTTCTCAAATGTTCACCGATATTCCTGGGAAGTGACTGGTTCTTGGCGTAGTGTTTAATGCAGGCGTTTCATTTATCGATCATTCACTTATGCGGTCTACAACTACCGACCTACCGATCTATTTTTTACAGTCTATGCTACCGACCTACCATCACAGAAGTAGCTCTAACAGAGGTGTCTGTAGTTAACGTTAGAAAAAATGCAACGCTGGCAAACTGGCTAGTAGTTACATTAACATGACGGGTTGATGAGGTCCATGCTTCACATTACGTTAACGTTAACTTGCGTTGCTTTATCACATCATACCGTTGCTTTATCACATCATATACTGTACTGACTGTCTAGTGTTATTAATCCCTATTTACAGTCAATGGTTACTCCATGTTGAGATGGCATACATTAAGATTGAGATATTTGAAAACAGCAACAACTAATAAAACCAAGTATATCATGCATCGACTGTTACGGGAGCTGTGTGCTAATCTTCACTTCAACGACTAACATAGCCTCCCGTTGACGGTAACGTTAATGTAGCTGCTAACGTTAGCATGTAATTCTCTGTCCGTATTTCTGTTGTTAGCTCATTAGTATTCACCATACTAAATTGTCACAGTCTATAATCAACATAATACGCTCTCTTAGACGTATTTAAGAACAAAAATTGACAAAAAAAAACTTTTCAGTTGATATGCAACACTTACCAGACAAGAACAAACCGATTGTTGTTTGTACTGTTTAGCTAACTCACAGCCGCAAAATTCATCCAGCCAGCTAGCCTTCGGCGCCGACCTGCATTGTTGAAAGGAGAAGGGGGCGGGTTTCACCTGACAAGGGGCGTGTTTAACTCACTGAGTGGGCGTGCCTGACCGCGACTCCTCTTCACTGCGCATGCTTCAACTTCTGCTGCGCAACCGCACTTCAAATTGGTTGCAAATTTTCCAAGATGGCGTCGCCTCGGCGGCTTCAATTCCATAGAACACTGCTGAATGCAACCACACTGTCCAGTTCTATATTATACAGTCTATGGAAGGAACTGCAGGATGGCTGGTAGGGGGCAGCATGTTGACTCCTGTCCCCGCGTTTGGCACCATTCAGAAAAAATTCTCCACCTGCTTGCGTAGAGGGCATTGGTGGAGGGTGCCCGAGAGCTATTAATGGTGCTGACCACTGCTGGTTCACAGAGCCCTAGCAGAGGGTCTGGCCCCTCAGTGGCCAAACCCAGAGCTGCTGCCGAGGTGGATCCAGGTGCCAGATCTGACCACCCAGCTGTGACAGCAAGTCCTTCCTCACCCCAGGGTTCTCCGTCGAGTAGCTGTCTCCCTGGCCACCGAGGGGCGATCAGTAGCAGCTTGTGGTGTTTCACTGTAATCCTGTGCAGGGTGGGCAGGATTAGCGGCAGAGGGGGGAATGCATACAGCCGTCTCAGCTATGCATGCGCCAGTGCGTCCTGGCCCCTGGGCCAGAGAGGCTGAACCAGAGGGGGCAGTGTGTTGACTCCTGACAGGTGAAGAGGTCCACCTCCGCCCTGCCATAATGCTCCCAGATGGTCTGTACTCCACTGGGTGGAGTCTCCATTCCCCTGGGTCGGGGTTCTGGCGGGACAAGAGATCTGCAGCTCTGTTGGCAGTGCCTGGCAAATATATAGCCCGCAGACTCAAAAGGTGTTGATGGGCCCACAGCAAGAGCTGCTGGGCTACTCCCAAACACTGCAGAGACCTGGTGCCTCCCTGATGGTTGATGTAGTACACCACTGTTATATTGTCTGTCCAGTACGTGTCTGCCTGCCACTTCTGGGAGGAAGTGTTGTAGGCCGAGCAATACCGCCTGTAGTTCTAGCACATTTATGTGCTGCTGCCGCTGCAGTGGACTCCAGCAGCCTCTGATTGTACGGCACTGCCAGACTGCACCCTATCCTTCCTGGGAAGCATTCGTGGCGATGACCTCCCTCCGGGAAGGGATAGAGCCGAAGGGAACCCCCTGTCTCAGGTACCCCCTCCTCCCCCATGGGTGGAGGAGCTGTCTGCAGCTGGGCGTGACCTTCACTAGCCTGTGTCCATGCTGTGCCGGATGAAGGTGGAGGTTGTTCAGCCACCTTTGAAGTGGGCGTAGCGATAAAAGGCCCAGCGGGACCAGGGATGAGGCAGCAGTGAGCATGCCAACCAACTATTGGAATGTTCTCAGAGTTAGTGACCTGCCCCTTCTGAAGCAGCCAAATCAGCTGGTAGATATTGTGAACCCTCCTCTGGGAGGGGATTGCCCTCATTGTCTGTGAATCTAACTGTATGCCTAAGAACACGGTCTCTTGACTGGGTACCAAAGAGCTCTTCTGGTGGTTGACCTTGAGCCCTAGCTCTGAGATATGCGCGACCACTATAGCGGCTAGGGCTGTAACGATTTACGATTCGAAACCGAAATCGCAACATTCATATCCATGATACTGTGTCGCGGTGTGAAAAGGCAGAATCGCGACACACCCTTTCTAGTGTTTCACGCAGTGCTTTGCAGCTTATGCGGCCGCAAAAGCAACCCACAACTCCCGCTTTACTTATCGGTAGCCTACGTTGTCCAAAACAAATAAATAAATAAATAATAATTTCATACCTCTCCTTGCTTTCATTGTAGACTATGTGTGCAACTTTACCAAACAGTATAGAAGTAAACCCCCTCTCCTTGCCCTGCTCTCTCTCGCGCTCCCTCCCTCTCACTCTCCCTCCCTCTCCTGCTCAATGAACACGCGCGACTTAAATAAAACATTCACAATCGTGAAAGCAAGGACGCATAGACGACTAGCTAAATTACTATTAAATCCGCTTAGCATCATTAGCATGCTGCACATATTTGTTTAAAACTCTTGCATTGAAGTTGACTGATCATCTCAATGAAATTGAGTCTGAATTGAAGAGGTAGAGTTGTAATAAAAAATAGTAGGCCTAGGCTAATCTGCATAAAGTGTGCTGTCATAAATATCAGTCATTCAGAAAAATATTTTTATATCAGGATATAAAATAATAGATATATTATATTGTAATCCTCTGGTGTTCTAAGGGAGGCTATTAAAATGTTATTTAATAAAATGTCTAGCCCCCCCCCCCCCCCCAAAAAAAAAAAGAAAAATCGAGATTCGTATCGAACCGTGGGTCAAAAATCGTGATACAAACCGAATCGTGAGGTTGGTGTATCGTTACAGCCCTAATAGCGGCATCTATGCGGGCCTGAGCCTCCGACTGGGAGCAGGTCAGCCAATCGTCGAGGTAGGGCAGAATACGTATTCCCTGTGCCTGCAATGGACCCAACGCCGCTGCTATACACCTGGTGAACACACGAGGTGCCAGCGCAATGCCAAAAGGTAGGACGCAGAACTGGTACGCCCGTCCCTCCAAGGCAAACCGAAGAAACTGCCTGTGATGTGGTGCAATTGGCACATGAAAGTATGCATCCTTCAGGTCGATGGCTGTGAACCAGTCCCCCTCCTGACTGCTCTGGAAAACTTCCACAGTGCGCAGCATACAGAATTTCAGGACCTTGAGGTGGGCATTGAGAGGTCTCAGGTCTAGAATCGGGCGGAGACCGCCGTCCTTTTTGGGAATTATGAAATATGTTGAATAAAACCCACCTTCCTGTGTCTGCCTGTCGACTGGTATAATGACCCCTTTTTCTAAGAGAGCGTTGATTAGAGCTTAGATCGGGCCCAAAAAATCAAGCCCGACCCTACCCGAGCCCGTGCACATTGTGCCCGAGCCCGACCCGGCCCGACACATTAACTGTAATTATGAGCCCGAGCCCGATTTAAACCCGACATTTTTTAAATACGTGGGCCATTATAACTGACGTTCTCAACTACAATTCCGAGCTGTTTGAGCTACAGAAATCCGTTTAGAATTATATTAATGAATAATGCAATAATGAAGAATGTAGGCTAAACTAGGCCTATGTTTGTTTATTCAGAATGGAATGGATTGCAAATGAATCCGAATGAAGAAACGTAAGCCACTTACAACGTAAAAGTATGTCCCTGCAGCAAAACTCAAGGCATTTATCTGTGAGGGCTTGCCTCGCTCTCAGGTGTATGCTTGGAGAAGTGACAAAAGAGGACATTGAAGGCTGGCTATCATTATTTCTGCCATGGCAAGCCTGCTTCATGTTCATCAAAGTCTTTTTGCTGTCATAGGTGAACATCGTGCGCACTTAATGCACGCAACAAAGCATACCTGACAAATGCATAGCCTACCTCCGACTTTTCTCCAAACTTGCTCGAAGTTATTTCTCCTGTTTTCATTTTTTTTCTTTACATCTTCAAGCATCACGTTGCACTTAAACTACACAATACAGCACAGCAGGCCCGGTGTGATGCGTGAGCTACACAATACAGCACAGCAGGCCCGGTGTGATGCGTGAGCTACACAATACAGAACAGCAGGCCCGGTGTGATGCGTGAGCTACACAATACAGCACAGCAGGCCCGGTGTGATGCGTGAGCTACACAATACAGCACAGCAGGCCCGGTGTGATGCGTGAGCTACACAATACAGCACAGCAGGCCCGGTGTGATGCGTGCGAGTGGAGAAGCTGCGCATGATACGTGTTGCGCAGATGACATTACAAATGACATTTTGTAACTCTGA
The DNA here is from genome assembly GCF_046254945.1 of Alosa pseudoharengus. Taxonomy (NCBI): domain Eukaryota; kingdom Metazoa; phylum Chordata; class Actinopteri; order Clupeiformes; family Clupeidae; genus Alosa; species Alosa pseudoharengus. Next base: position 4,633,210 of record NW_027468587.1, on the reverse strand, counting down.
GCCTAACTTGTATAACTTTGTATAGGCTACACTTGTTACTGAGTCTGACTATGGCATAGCTTTAGCTCCCTACCCAAGTAGGCTAATGATTTAAAAAAAAAATGCTTGATCAAGGACCCGGCCCGGCCCGAGGATAGTGGCTGGAAATATCGGCCCGACCCGGCCCGCGGGTCGGGTCGGGTCAAGTTCGGGCTCGGGCTCGGGCAGAGAATCTAAACTCTAGCGTTGATCTCGTCTCAGGGCGAGGGCCCTCCCTTGGTGGCTCACGATAGTGTTCTTGACCCCTCTGAATCTTGGCAGTCGGTGTCGAAATTGGATGCTGTAGCCCCCTGACAGGGTTGCCAGCACCCAGGGGTCTGATGTTATTGCTTTCCAGCGTTCGAGCTGCTGGCTGGAAAAACTGCCGACCGCCGGTGTGAAGCTGTTGCCGTCTGCCCGTCCACTCCCTCTGGTCTCTAGAAGGGCGACTCGGCTCGGGTGTCCTGTGCAGGGCCGCGAGTCCGGGAGGTGGTGAGGCGACGAAAGCTATACATGCGCTGTGACTCCTGGCGGGCAGTTGGCCACAATGCAAGACTGGCAAACTGTCTTGCCTGTACTACCTGTGCACTTCTTTCTAGGGCCTGCTGTGCGGCCTGACCAAACAACTCCCCGGGGAGGACAGGGAGAGAGCGAAGTACCCTTCTGTCAGGCTCTGCTAGCGGAGACTGGGCTAGCCATATTTGGCGGCGGATGAGGGTTAAATATGCCATCAGCCTACCGAGTTCTCCGGCCATGTAGGCAAGGGCCTGGAGTGACGCGTCACTCAGCTCCTGAGACGATGTCTGGTCTGCCCCATGCAATGTCTGGGCGAGGGCCAGCATCAGGTGGGACATTGAATTCCCAATGCGTCCCATACGTGCTGCCGTGTCATAGCTTCTTACAATCAAGTCATCCGTGACACGGCACTGTGCATGGTGGCAACGGGCGTCAGTTCTTAGAGCTTCATTGGGTGACAGAACCAGGGCTGCCATTGATGGCTCTATGTTCGGCATGTTCTGAAGACCATAGGCGGGTGCACCCTGCATGGCCGCTAGCGCCCTGCAGTCCCTGGGGAGATGGGAAAGCCGTCTAGGGTCTGCCCAGCACCTCTGTAGCTCTTCAATATACGGGGCTGAGGGCGGCACCGCCAATGTGGAGGGTTGCGTGGAGCCCCTAAAGAAGCAGCATTCTGCCTAGGCACGGCCGCTGGCGCTGCATCCAGTCTGAAACGGGCTAATGCTGCCTCTAAAGCTGGCTGAAACGGGCTAATGCTGCCTCTAAAGCTGCCTCTAAAGCTGGCTGAAACGGGCTAATGCTGCCTCTAAAGCTGGCTGAATTGATGGTCGACCAGCATCTGATGTTGCCGCTGTACTCTGACTGGTGACTTGGGAGCTGGTCTGAGAGCCACACGAGGCAGATTCGTGCGGCTCAGGTTCACCCAGCTCCAAGCTCTCAGAAGCCCTGATAGAAAGCTTGTCCTGGGCCGTGACCGCAGGTGACAATGACGGAGGAGGTAGCTCAGCCTGCCAGGCTAACGGGGTTTCGCCGAAAACGCTGCTGCCCTGTACACTCAGTGCTGGTGGTCGCAAATTGGTGAGCAGAGTCTTGATCTGCTCGAACTCTGCAGTCATCTTGTCCACCTTAGAAGTTAAGTCGCTCTTCTGCTTCTTACCTCTAGAGGCTGTGTGTGCAGCCCTGTGTTGCCGCTTGCTGCGTGTCACGGCTGGCGCCACCTCTTGCCCCCCATTGCCCTGGGAAGTACCGGGCTGCTGGTCCACCTGGGCTAGCCTAGCTGAACGCGCTGCCACACTTAGGCAAATGCAATTCATGCAGGCCTGTTCCGTTAGGCCCTGCCTCAGGTGTTCAACCCCCAGGCAAGAGGGACATTCTGTGTGGCCATCCTCTGGTTCGAGGGGCGACCGACAGCTGGCACAGGACGAGTACATGTTCAGCATGTAGAATGCTGTTAAAAGTTGGCCACCGATAAATCTGCTTTAGGCAGCTAGGCGGGAGAACACCAGGCTGGTTAATAGATAATGCAGTAGTCACAGGCGAGTGCACCCTGGCTCTGACTGAGTAGACTGCCGTACTGCTGCTTAGGCTTCGTTTTGGAAGCTAAGAGCTAGCTTATTACAGTTGTAAACAATAACAATTCTGCAATTACGTTTAACTTAAATAATCTATAAATTATGTTGGCTTCGTCTCCCCTCTGGAGCGAATATCACGCTGCCAATATCAAACGTATATGCAATATATAACTTAACTTAAATGGCGCACTTTGCCATGACTCACCTGGTAACAGGCAACTGAGAAAAAAACAATGTCTACGGAGAGAAACACCGCCTGGTGACACCCGTTGACGGCAGCGAAAAAAATCACCACTAAGTCTTAATAAACTTATAACTTACCTTAGATGAACTGGAGAGCAAACCATTGAAAACAGCCGTCCGCGGCAAAAACACCACTTTGCTGGGCTCGACGCTCCCTCTGAGCGAGGCCACTCAGACGCGAAGCAAAGTATCAACAAATGGCTTACCGGTTTTAAGAATTATAACTAGACTAACGTAGTCTCTAGGAGGGTGAAGCAGTTGGTCACAGCTCCAACCTCTGTGGGTAAAGAAACTTTAGCGTGTTAGTCCAACTGCAATCCTGCTTCAATCGCGAGAAGATTAAAGAGGTCACTTCCTGAGTCAACCTGTCTTTTGTGCCGGTGCACATCGATGACGTCACCCAGGTCACAGGTGACTTTGTTGTTACTAATACTCGACCTGCACATTTGTGTGATGAACATCCATGTGCTGAAAGCACCAGGAGAAACGAAATAGAACAAATCATGCTACGGTGAGTTTGACGTCAAAGGGTAAAGTCACGTGACTTCTAGTTGTAGTCTGTTTATGAAATGAAAGGAGCAATTTTGTTTTTTAAAAGAAGGCAAAATAGTGTGATATTTTCACAGTTAGTAGATTATTACTGTACACACACTGAAAAATATTGAGGCAAATTGTAGACCCTTCCATATACAACTAAACACAGATGTTGAAGGTCTTGCTTAAGTGGATTTTTAAAAATCATTATTCTATGTAATTTGCACTTTCAGAAATAAGAGATGCTGTAGGCCTATTTTCAGTTTTATAGCTGATTGTCTTTTATTTTGTTTACAAGTTACAGATGTAGTCTGGGTACTTACTGTAGGCCTACTGTTTACATCTTACACAACAGGCTGTTGCAGATAATTCAGGGGAGAGACTGTATAACACTAGGTGGTACAGCCAGGGATGGATTACTGCACGGGCCTACCAGGCCCAGGGGACCATGGGGTCATGGGGCCCTGAAGCCCAAGGTTTTGCATGGAATCATTGCCTCAATCAACAAATCAGGATGTAGGCTATGAATCTAATTAAATTTAGTATTGGCCATCCCCAAAATGCACCAGAATACAGGAAATCACATCAAACAAATTTAAAAAATTCTGCGGGAGGACCCCCAAACCCCCCCTCCCACATATGCGACAATTAGTGGGGGGCCCTTAATACATCTGGGCCCAGGGGCCCGAAAGTTCCTAATCCGCCCATGGGTACAGCCTGAGACATGCACAATAAAAAAAATTGCTTTCTGCATTTTTGTTTTGCTTTTCCCTCCATTGTACCAAACTCGTACCGAACCTTGATGTCTGAACCGAGGTATGAACCGAACTGTGACTTCTGTGTACCGTTATACCCCTAGTGTGGATACAAACAAACAACATACAGGAGCAGAGAGAGGAAACAATCTAGATGAAGGAAGGAATGGTTGGATGAGGGAGAGGAAGGTCAGGTAGATGAGTAGTTGGAGAAGGGAGAGGAAGGTCAGGTAGATGAGTAGTTGGAGAAGGACCGCTAGGGGGGAGCGGAGTGAAGAATGCCTGGTGGTGTTCAGAGGAGCCGAATAAACAGAACACTACCGGTATTGAAACTACAGCATCGGGTAGATATTTTATGACTAGTTAATGTTTACCATAAATAATAATCTCCTGAACTATGTTCTTAGTTTCACTTCTATTCTCTGAGCTCCGCTGACTATGACAGGTAACCAAATCTATTTAATAAAAACAAACTCAGCCTATTGAAATCAAACTCTTAATCTTATTTTGATTACTCTTATGATATGGCATGAATCACCGGTTAAGTCAAAGAAACTTAAAATGTGGAGTATGACTTCTATAACAGGATGAATGTTTTGTAAACTGAATGTAGATGTCATCTGTAAGTTACACCACAATTACGAAGGCCATTTCATTGTGTTGTATCCATGTGCAATTATAGGCTATTTCCCCCTCATAGAGGGAATTAGACATGCATGTGCATTAAGAAACACGTATGCCCACTATTTTGCATGGCAATTAGTGCATTAACATTCCTTGAAGATTGGTACTGCATTAACTGCTGGCCTTTTCATGTTAGATTGGTTGACTGTTTATAATCTTCACCATGAAAACAGGAGAACCCATTGGCAATTATAAAACTGTAGGAGAGTACTAATGTTTAGATACATCGGAAACTATTAGCTAAACTGTATTTGTATCAAATCTTGGATTCATTTATAGTTTATAAAAGTCTTTCCTTCAACTATGTCTTACATTGTAATAAAGATGGGTCATTATAGTTTATTAAGCATTTTTCTGCTTAGCTATGCCAGTCTTATCTATGCCCAAGACTTGTATTATTCCATATCGCCATAACAACTGTTGATGTTAATGATTATGTAGAATCCAGACACAGTTAATTTTCACTTCAGGTTTATAAATCAGATGAGAGCATCTATGTTTAGTGTGAATGGCAAATATAGTAAATAGGCTACATTTATAGAACAGGCAATCAAGCAAAAAGCAATATAGATTAACATCTTGGCATTATTACATTATCATATGATATTATATACATTCTATAATGTTTCAGAACGCCGTGTTGATGAAAGAATACTGACTAAATATTCATTGACATCAGAGGTTTAAGAACAACCAAATGAGATTAACCTAGCAACCAGCATAGCAACGGCCACAACTAAGTTAGCAACAGCCAAGCAACCACCTCAAGTACCCTAGCAACCATGTCAAATACCCTAACAACAGCCTAGCAACCACCTCAAGTACCCTAGCAACAGCCAGCAACCATGTCATATACCTTAGCAACAGCCTAGCAATCACTTCCACAGTTACAACCTAGCAACCAATATAGCAACCAATGAGATTAACCTAGCAATCAGCATAGCAACCACCACAACTAACCTAGCAACAGCCAAACAACCACCTCTAGTACCCTAGCAACAGCATAGCACCATGTTAAATACCCTAGCAACAGCCTGGGAACAACTTCCACAGTTACAACCTAGCAACCAATGAGATTAACCTAGCAACCAGTATAGCAACCACCACAAATAACCTAGCAACAGCCTAGCAACCAACAGCATAGCAACCTTGTTAAATACCCTAGCAACAGCTGAGCAACCACTTTTACGATGACAACCTAGCAACCAACTTAGCGCATCTGTTTTAACACTATATTTCACACCATATGTTTTGCAATTTGATGCACTGGTAATTCCTTGGAATTGTATTTCTAGTTTTTATTATTATCTTTAATCTCATTAACAATTGGCCTTTATCATTCTCTCTATCTTTCTTTTTTATGGAATCTCCTATCATGCCATCAGACATGAGACTTGTGATTCTGGGTTTTAGAGATGCAGGGAAGAGTTCAGCAGGAAATACCATCCTAGGGGGACAGCATTTCTATAGTAATAAAACAGTCCAGTGTGTGAAAGGAGAGAGAAACGTAGATGGCAGACATGTCACTATTATTAAAACTCCTGGCTGGGGAAAGGACCAACTTCTTAAAGACACGGCTGAACTCATGAAAGAAGAAATTACTCTCAGCGTGTCTTTGTGTCCTCCAGGACCCCACTCAGTCCTCCTAGTCATACGTGCAGGCATGAGGTTCACAGAGACTAGCAGGAGAGCAGTACAGGAACATGCAGAGCTTCTAGGTGAGAGAGTGTGGAGTCACAGCATAGTGCTGTTTTCTCATGGAGACTGGCTTGGGGAGAGAAGCATTGAGCAGTACATCGAGAGTGAGGGCAAACCTCTCCAGTGGCTTGCTGAGAAATGTGGGAACAGGTATCATGTCTTCAGCAATGAGACGACTAAAGTTCAGGTTTCAGAACTGTTTCGCAAAGTAGAAGAGACAGTAGTTGGGAATAGCGGTCATCCTTATGAAATAGATGGAACAGTACTGAGGGCAATGGAGGAGAGAAAAACTGTAGAGACCAAGAAAGCGGAACAGATGAAGAATAAGTTTCAGGAGAAAAGAGATGTCCCGACTTCAACAGGAGGTGATGCTAAGACAAGTACAGAGACTGTGAAATCCAAACCTACAGGTGAGTCAAATTTTCCTGTATAAAATATTGTTATTGTTAGCCAATCACAGAAAAGCCCTGCATATGACACCCACATCCTTTGCTTTTCAGTATAAAGTTTATTCTATATTATTAAGTATTATATATTCTATATTAGGATTCACCATAAGTACTAGTAACCCTTTTGAATTATGTCATTCCTGTGATCCAATCAACAGGAGGTGATGCTATTACAAGTCCACAGACTGTGAAATCCAAACCTAGAAGTGAGTTGATTTTTCCTGTATAAAATAGTGTTATTCTTAACCTATCACAGAAATGTCCAGCAAATGACAGCCATATCCTTTGCGTTTCAGTATTGTATATTCTACATTATACAACAGTTCTGGTCGAACTGTTTATTCACTTAGTAAATCGTGCACACATTTTACTATATTGTGCGCATGATTTACTGAATCGTGTGCACGTTTTACTAAATTGTGCGCTCATTTTACAAGAAAAACAAATGAGACAAAGTTTTCTGAATATACACAACAAACATCTTGCAATGACCCCTCCAGGGCTCCATAGATATACTGTATGTAGTGTTAGAAAAGCAATAAGCCACTTGAGTACATAGGTTACACTGATTTTAGAGCAGCTAAAGGGGGTTTTAGGCACTCGTTATAACAAGACGTCAAATCAGCGGGCACATTTGATTGAATCAGCGCTGCGCGGATCTGGCGAAGCATAAGGCATGTTTGTATTGAAAGATTCAGCCAGATCTGCGCAGCGCTGATGTGTTTTGTATGTGAAACCCTCACCACACTACCACAGAAGTGTAATTATATTTTGAGCATTGTTAGTAGAATAAAAATAGTAAATAGTGTCGTAGCAACCTGCCCTGTTATTAACACTAACCCCAGTTAGTAATCAAAAGTTTGACGTTTTTTACTACCGTAAATAGCCCTTGTTTTTCCTCCGGAGATACACTTCAATTCAACATTTGATAGATGACATGAATCATTACCATTGAGGACTTCTAATTTCATCTGCATGATATTCATATATCACATTGTTCCATTTGCAGGGGTTTCTAAAAATCTGAGGATTATTTTACTTGGCCACTCAAATGCAGGGAAGTATTCTTTAGGCAATAGATTGTTGGGCAGGCCACACAATGCCCTCCATTCAGTGAAGAAGCAATGTTGGGTGTCAGGGAGGCATATCACCGTAGTGAACACCCCTGGCTGGGGACGAGAGCAGCGTCTTAGTGACACTCCTGAGCTCACCAGACAGGAGATCATACTCAGTGTGTCCCACTGTGATCCAGGACCTCATGTTCTGGTGTTGGTTATACGTGTGGGTGAGACATTCACAGAGTTAAATCGAAGAGCAGTGCAGGATCACATGGATCTCCTTGGTGCAAGAGTGTGGGAGCACACACTTGTTGTGTTGAAATGTGTGCGTGGACTGGATCATCTGCCCATTAAGCACTATATTGAGAGAGAAGGGAAAGCCCTCCATTGGCTGGTAGAAAAATGTGGGAACAGGTGCTGTGTCCTGGATAATAAGAATAAGTCAGATGATTCTTATGTCAAGGAGCTTCTAAAAGTTGTTGACAGCACGGTTGAACAAAATGGAGGGTCTCATTATAAGATGGAGGGAGAGGTATTACAGGAAGTACAAGCAAATAAAAAGAGACAGGTGGAGAGAGCAAAAGAAAGAGAGAATAAGGTAAGAAAACTCTGGGAGGAGCTGAAGATGTGCGAAGGCCTGGAAAAGATAACAATCAGGGACAAGCCAAGGAAGGAGACAACTACAGTAACGAATCAGACAAGTGAGTTCAGCTGAAATGCTTACATCTAACTGTTCTGTCCTCACATATGCATTTTATCTTATCCCCTTAATCCATGATCTTACTGGATATTTTCTTTTCCACATCAATCAGAACACTTGTAGCATTAAGGCAAAAGGTGCATGTTTTTATGCTTTGCAAGTCACCCTGATTAAATCTGATTTCAAGACCCATGGACACATTTTTGTGTTGTTTGGTGTTGTGGGCATGCTTGTCAATCTGTTGTAAATATTGTCCATTCTGTTTTGTGATTAATGAATATGGATGTAATATGTGCTATTTGTGATGTTTTAATTTGTCAATTTATTGTCAGACCAGTCACTCTTCTCTCTCTTCCTTTCCAGAAAACCTTCATAACCTGGCAAACATCAGACTAGTCCTGCTGGGGTCTGTAGATGAGGGCAAGAGGGCCGTTGGAAACAGCATCCTGGGAAGAGAGGAGTTTAGCTCTAAGATCATTTGTGAATGTGTGACAAAACATGGATGGGTGGGACAGAGACAGGTCACTGTTATTAACACACCAGGCTGGGGCAGAGAGCAGCGCCTTTCTGAAACCCCTCAGAGTGTTAAAGAGCAGCTCTTGTGGAGTGTGTTTCCTCCAGGAGCCCATGCTCTCATCTTGGTCATACGTGCAGACAGGAAGTTCACAGAGTCCAACAGGGTAGCACTGCAAGATCATATGGAGCTTCTTGGGGAGAGGGTGTGGGATCACACCATTGTGCTGTTTACCTGTGGGGACTGGCTGGGTGACACCCCCATTGAGCAGTTTATTTACAGTGAAGGCCAACCCCTACTGTGGGTCGTAGAAAAATGTAGCTACAGAGTTTACCGTATGAACAATACTGACAGGGCTGCTATCACACAGGTGTCAAAGTTGCTAGAATCCATAGCGTTTGTGGTGGCAAAGAACAAAGTGAAACATTTTGAGTTAGACAGTGAAAGATACCAGAGTGAGAAATTGAAAATTGAAGCTCGGGAAAGGACAGTTAAAGAGATGCGAGAGAGGATTCAGCAAGTGATGGGGATGGGGGATGTTCAAAGAAGAAGTAGCCTGAGACGATCTCCAAGTGAGTCTTCATTCACTGTTTTAGTTTATTTCCACTGCTATTTTTCAGCAGTAGTACAATCAATGAACAGTTGCAAACATATGTTTCTATTTCGTTTAAAACTAATTACAATTATTTGATTGAAAGGTTTCAATTACGACAGAAGACCACCACAAACAGGTAATGGACAAACCCAACAATAAAAAGAAGCCACACACCAGTTGACAAAAAATAAATTCATCCTCAAACTCTTTCACAAACTTTCTACCATAACACAAATTAAGCTTTCATCTAATTGTGCCTTCAGCATCCCCAGAGGACTTACATTGACTTGTATAGGCCTTACTGTGGCTATTAATGTTGACTAAGTCAGCTATGATTGTTACATATAAATATGCTTTGAAAGTTTAATCTAATTGTGAATTTATTTAGTATAGCATATTCATAATTGCATGATTATGGTTAACTGCATTCTGTCCTAATACTATACTTAAAGCAACACCAAAGAACTTTCCCTCTGTCGCACGCACGCTATTTGTTTATACAGCACCGGCTTTGCAAATAACAATGTCCACAGACAAGGTAGAATATGTTGCATGATTTATGAAAGTACAATGTATTGCGACATCAAACGCAAGTCAAATTTGTAGTTTCGTATGTCTCATTCCATCAAACTACAGATCCGCTACCCGATCTGGCAAACTTACATAGTGCGGTTATAGCCGATAGAGGGCTGCGAAGCGAATGCAGAAGTGCCGTTCACCCTGTTACAAGTTGATGAACTACTGAAACGATTTTGGAAACATTATTTTAAGGTACAAAAAACTCTTTGGTGTTGCTTTAAGAACTTAATTTCATCATCTGTTGCATCAAACTTCTGAAATATACACTACCAGTCAAAAGTTTGGACATGCTAAAGTTGACTAAAAAGAGAAATAAAAAAATCATCTTTTGGAAATTGATCTTAACTCATTGAATGCCAAGCTGTTTTCGGAAGCTTTGTCCTAGAGTGCCAGCAATCTAGACCATTGTTGATGATTTTTGTACAGCCACAGCATATTCTGTGTTATAGCTATGAACACAATGGCTTGTTTAAAAGGTGAGACTTTAAGCTCTCAGTGGGTGCAAACCGTGTATTTCTACACGCCTCTGTTCCTGAGAAATCCCAAGCTAAACAGTGGATAGTTTTCATCAAAATCGCTGTTTTTTTTCTAGAAATGGAGATATAACGTCTTTCATGAAATATGAACTGTTGCCTGTAAGCTTTCCGGGAAGTGATCAGCAAGACCTGGCGAGACTGCCACCTAGTGATAGACCCCTGAAATGGCCTGGTTTTGAGCTGCCGTGCATGAGTCACTGATTCGACCCAAAGCGGCAACCGAGTTGATAAAATGTCCAGATTGTGCGTTTTCATGAGTTTTTGATCGTTACATTAATACACAGGATTAGATGTTAAAATCCCTTGTGCCAAAATCCAAGGTAAAAACACATTCAGAAGCCCCTGCTCAAGTTTAACTTTAAAAAGCACACTACCCACAAATCCGCCAATAAATGGTCACAAGCACAATGCAAATGGCCTATCCAACAGCAGTAGCCTATATAGTATGCGGCATGTCATTGGGGTTATCAAGTGGGCACCCTCATTCACCGATGTTTCGTTAAGTTAGGCCCACGACACCTCATGAAGGCTTAACAGTGAAACCAGCGTCATATTTCATTTCCATTCATCACAGAGTTCCCAAAATCACATATAAGGTGTGTTAGAGTGTCTAGTTTCGTAATTAAAAAAAAAAAGCTAAAAACTTAATATTACGTTTTTGGCACTCAACGCTTGGCACTCAAGGAAAAAACTAAAACACTAAGTACTTGTAACTCAAATGACTCACTGAGACAAAGCTGCTAATAATGTTTGTGAAATGTCTGTAAAATGTAAAAATATTTGTTTTGTGCAATGGCCCTTCCTAACAGGTATTCCCCTCCAAGAGGTCCGAATCATACTGCTGGGACACAGAGGATCTGGAAAGACGGCAGCTGGAAACACCATCTTGGGCAGTGAGGCCTTCCACACCAGGCAGAGTGTGCAGAGTGTGAAGAAAGAAGCTCGTGTAGCAGGAAGACGCTTAACTGTGATCAGAGCATCAGACTGGGAAAAGGAACAACTTCTGATAGACACTCCTGAACTGACTAAACAAGAGATTATGCTCAGTTTGTCTATGTGTCCTCCGGGACCTCATGCTTTTCTTGTGCTTGTAAGTGTGGTGTTGAAATTCACTGAAGCAAGCCGCAGAGCCATTCAAGAACACCTGGAACTTCTCAGTGAGAAGGCCTGGAAGCACTGCATGGTGCTGTTCACATGTGAGGAGTGGTTGGGAGATATAACAATTGAACAGTACATTGAGAGTGAAGGCAAGCCTCTCCAGTGGTTAGTTGAGAAATGTGGGGACAGGTATCATGTGCTCAACCACAAGAAGAGGAAGGAAAGCAGTCAGGTGACAGAACTGCTACAGAAGATTGAGTATATGGTGACAGGACATGGAGGCAGCTATTATCAACTAGACAGTGACACATTATAAGTCAGAAAACATGAGGAAGGAGGAGACAGAGAGGGCAGATGAGAGAAAGGTGACAGTAGAAAGGGCACAGGCGAGAACTGCAGGCTAAATTAAAATAATTGACAAAAAGAACCGTAAAATTACAGTATACTGAATCACATACACACACACACACACACACAATGCATACAGTACATACATTTCCACTGATGCAAAAAAGTTTGCCATCAGACCCAACATACACAGACATGAAGGTGAACACATCCACCCAAACATAGACACTAGACATTTCTGAAGAAAAATATTTGTTGACAGGCCAGTAACATACACACGTGTGTATATGTGTGTGTATTTTTGTGTTTTTGTGTATTACTATAAGCAAAACCTTTTCAAGACTGTCCCCCAAATATCCATACTTTTTTAATAGCTTGTGAATAAAACAAAAGGTCGAAGTGAAATCTGAAACTAGTTCGGATACATCGCAGATAGTGAAGGCAAGCCAACAGGTACACAGAGGCCCATTTGTAAAATATGTTTCATATCCATACTTTTTCAGGTACTGTAAAACAGTATTTTGTAATTTTATACTTTCCAGACATGCCCAAGCACCCTATCCTAATCATTTTCAGAATTAGCCATCTACTGTAAAAGAACAAATTTACAAACATTGTTTGACAACATGTCTGAGATTTCTCTGCTATTCAGTATATAATTTCTCTTACTGGACAGTCTAAAGAAAATCTGTTTGACTACATGTATTAAAAAAATAAATTTCTATTTAGAATCCATTTAATGTGTCCACGCCACACAAAGTTGGGCATACTTGTGCTTCTAATATCTTTGAAGTAGAAATATAATTTGAATGTGTACACTTTCTATGTCATTTGACCTGTCTTTTAAAAGTCTTGATCATGGTTAATTGTGTACATTTGTGAAATCCATTATCATCATGCTGAAAGTCTCTCTTTTCACTATATACTGGATGTTCCTGACTGGTGGCGTGACCAATATGCACTAAATATGCACTCAAACTAAAATTGATATGATATGAAACAAATCAGGCACCTGTCAGACACAGCATTTGGTGAAGATTAGTCACACCACCAGAGAACCCCCAAGAGTGCTTGCAATGTTTAAGATAGTTTGATTTTAAGTGACATTATTGTTATATTATGTTATGATACTCATATAAAAGTGCACTGTTATGGTGATCACTTCCTGATTGATTGATTGATTTAAATTATTTATTGCCATTTACAAAGGATGTTTCCCGAAACCCAAAAAATGCAGTTTTTCCCAAATAACTACCTGAACTGTGGCACTGAGGATGACACATTTTTTTATGGTATGTTGGTCTCAAGGGTCCGCATCAACTTAGCCCATAACCAGTCATTTGTGTTAAAATGAAAAATGAAAATGCAATATTATGCAAAAAAAAATGCAATTTTCTACCAGATGGCACAGCGTCTTGCTGCAAGACACACGTGCGTTTCTAGACTTGTTACTCACTTACTTCCTACAACACAACCCAAGAGCTTATATGGCAGAGAATGTCTAATAAGGGTAGGATGATTTTCACATGAATTGTAATTCCCATTTCTTCTTGAAGCCGAAATAAACCTAAGAATGTTTATCGGACATGCTTGGTTTTTACTGCAAGTATGTTACACCAGCCTACCGTAATGTTATATCCGGTAAAATAATGTTACCGTTAGCATTGGTTGAGTAAAGGAGGATTGTTTGAATGTTGGTGTATTTGTGAAACATAAATGCGGTTATACCAAGCAAATTGATAACAGCACTGTAATTGTCTCTTTCGACTGCCATCTCATTATTTTCTGACCATATAGAGCATCACAGTCCCGCCCCTCCTCCGAGAGAGCTTAGTTTCCGGAAGTAAATTTCCCATTCATTTCTCCCATTGACGTTTTGGAAAAATCCGTATCTAAAGAGTTTTAGAGCATGTCTTAGGCTAATCAGCTACGGCGTAGCTCATAAGCATACAACATATCATTTCGAGTGAAAAAACGAATAGAAAGTAAAAAAAAAGTCAAAGGTACAAGACTGTGTACATATTTTCATTTCCGAGCGAAGGAACTACTCATCCCATAAACCACCGGGCCTCACTGAAAAAGATATAAGCAGCACGAACCAGCGCGAAATCATTCATTTCCAACCGGCGACAGCAGCGAACCCTCTCCTCCAAACAATGATTTTTATATAGTTAATAGCAGTTATTTCAGGAGTAATCGTGTAAATAATAGTGTTTTGGTATTGAATGTTATATTTACCATCGTGTATTTTATATCGTGTGTGTGAAAGCGGTTAACGTTAACGTTAGCAACATTGTGCAGTGCTTCGTATCTGACTGCCATCCTGATGCATGGACCGGTGCATGGTCTGCTCTTGGACCACCATATTCAGTTTATTAACTTGAATTATTACACAAAATGTTCATTAAATGTACGAAGAAGTATTTCTAGCTTAATGATTGATATAGCTCGTACAGTATGAAGGCTACAGTAGCCTAGCTAATGTTAACTACTAGCATTACCAACCTCCCTGCAAAACTCACCACACAACTTCGTAGGTTTGATAGGTCTTGTTCCTCATGCTGGCCCATACAAAACCCACAAGCTGACCCTCGACACACAACAGTCAATAATGTGACCCGATTTAAAGTGGTTTTCACCCCTTTGGACACTCTTGATTTCGTCCTTGAAACTGAAATATTCACGGGCCGGGGGCATGGACGGTTTGCTAACCATTTTACTGCAGTGTCTACCCGGTGGTAGCATCCAGCTTTGCTATCAGCTAGCTAGCTAGTTCAAAGGTTTAAGTTCTTAATGGGGATATACAGGGCTTTTTATGCCTCGTCTAAGTTGATGTTTCATATAAACAACAATTAATGTTCATAGAAACAACAAGGTCACTAAAACATAATATATTTCATACCTGTGTTGCAGCATGTAGGCTAATGTTAGCAGCATTATAATGACATTCTAATGTCTGAAAGGCTAATGATTAGCTAGCCTATCGGCTACCTGAAAAGTTAAGTGTTCAAACTAGCATTTACAGTGTTCTATTTGATGGTGTATTGGCCCTGACTAAGTTCGTGTGATATATAAACCACAATCCTTGTTGATACAAGTACCAATGTTCGTCTAGAAAGTTGTTATTCACATTTTTTCGCCATAGGCAGTAAAAGCCATCTTGTCAATAATTTTCGCTGATTCAAGTTTCAAACTATGACTGAACGGCCTTTCCACCAATCAGAGGCATCACTGTGGGATTGTGGGATTGTTCAGGATTGTGGGTAATGAAGTACTTATCAAAGACATCGCGAATAAAAGACATTTATCTCAAAACGAGGTTAGTGCCCCGTGAACTTTTGGCGTCTATATGAGCATACACAATCGCTTAGTACAGCCTTAGCTGGTTTTGAGTCTACCATGTGCAGTTAAGTTTTTATGGCTTATACCCGAATTGTCAATGGAGAAATTGCATTGAATTCTTACTTCCGGAAACTCCTGTGGGCGGGACTGTGATGCTCTATGGCAGGAGCTAAGTTAGTTAGCCATGACACTAACGTTCGCTAACGTGATGGTTTGCTAATGGAAGATAAACACCGGGCTGGGACATTTCTGCTTGCTAAATAGGGTTTCAGAATCAGCTTTATTGGCCAGGTTTGCATACACAAACAAGGAATTTGACTCCGGTTAATCTTTGCTCTCAAAGTACAACACTCACTTGAAGGGACACCAGGCAACGTTTTCGTGTTAATTAATCATCTTCGTAAGTCGGTCTATGGTTAAATGACTCATTACGGGGCGAATGAAGGCCTGTAGGAAGAATATCCCACTTGCAAGTTCGGTGTATCCTACCCGCCGACTGAAGCAGGATCAGTTTACAGCGCAGAGGCAGGCTAAGGAAACGCTAGAGATTGTTGCAAACGTATGTATAATGGCAGAGCCGGCGAAGAAGCAGCGAAAACCCTTGACGGAAGACGCAAAGAAAAGGAAAAGAGCTTCAGACCGAGCGAGGGGGAGTTTCGTAGAGAAAAAGCATCAGGCTTGCCTGGTGTCCCTTTAACATATAAAGAATAAAAACAGAATAATATAGAATAATATGAAGAGCGGTAGGATATAGCTATGTATAAGTACTTTACAGTATGTACATTTGTGAATAAATAAAACGCTATGGGTGGGATAGAGTAGTGCATGTGTCTCATGAACTATTAAGCAAGATGAAGAGGTGACTGGAACACATGTTCAACATGGCACCTTAATCACTTTGAAGACAGCGTCGTCATTCTGTGAAAAGAGACCAATCGCAATTCCAAACTCAATCGAGACAGATGAGGGAGAGGAAGGTCAGGGAGACCAGGACCGCTAGGGGGAAGCGGAGTGAAGAATGTCTGGTGGTGTTCAAAGGACCTGTTGTCACTGATGAATTAACAACCGCCATCATAGAGCAAGTGTTGAACCATGACCTATCACCATGATCTCGGGCCACGTCGGGCCGCCCGAATAAGAAACAGAAGAACACTAACTGTATTGAAATTACAGCACAGGCACCTGGTAGTGAGGTAGATATTTTATGACTAGTTAATGTTTAACATAAATAATAGTTTCCTGAACTATGTTCTCAGTTTTGCTTCTATTCTCTGTGCTCTGCTGACTATGACAGGTAACCAAATCTATTTAATAAAAACAAACTCAGCCTATTGAAATCAAGGCAAAATGTAAGGATGATTTCAATGCTAATGTGTGTTAGTTTTATTAATCTTATGATATGGTCACCATGATCAAGTCGAAGAGCCATGTTAAAATGTGGAGCATGACTTGTAAAACAGGTCTAAGATTTTGTAGACTGAATGTAGATGTAATTTGTAAGTTACAACACAATAACAAAGGCCATTTCATTGTGTTATTTGTGTTTGATTGTGTTGCGTCCATCTGCAATTATAGGCTATTTCCCCCTCATGTATAGGGCATTGCAGGCATGTGCATAAAAAATTAATTTTGTTTCATAACTATTTTGTATGACATTTATAAGGTAACTCTGAAGTGCATTAACAATCTTAAAGATATACATTCCCTGAAGATTGGTACCTGCTGGCATTTTCTTGTTAAATTGACTTAACTTGTAGGAGCTAGGAGCGTAGTAATATTTAGATACATCAGAAATGGCATTAGGCTACTATTTCATAAATCTGGCTGGTGTCTTGAATTGATTTCTTATAGTTCATAAAGTCTTTCCCTCAACTATGTCTTTTATTGTAATTAATATTGGTCATTGTGGTTTACTGAGAACCATTCATTTCTCTGGACTTACATGTATCTATGCCAGTCTTATCTATGCCAGTCTAAGACTTTGCTCAAGAGCTGTACCTTTATTGTTCAATATCGCTATAACAACCGTTAATCATTATGCAGAATCCAGAAACATTTCATTCTAAATTCATGTTTATAAATCAGACGAGAGGCCATCTATGTTTATTGTGAATGGCAAATTTAGTAAAGTATCACATTTATAAAACAGGCAATCAAGCAGAAAAGGCAATGTGGAATAACAGCTTGCCATTATTATATTCATATATATATATATATTATATTATGTTCTGTATAGATTTCTTCGTCCTTCATCTATTACAAGGTTCATTCTGACTGATGATAACACAAAAAGCTCTTAGTCATGTTTAAAAATGATGTCCTCAAATACAAACATGTTCTTCACCAACAACTAAATGTTCATTGACATCAGAGGTTTAAGAACAACCAAGTCACATCCAAACACATATCATACCAAAAGACATTCCTCATTTGTAGGGTTAGGCCGTTTAATTTGCTATATTCATCATTCATTAATCAACATTTCTGTAAATGTGCCAGTGTTAGCCAGCCGGCTACATTCTAATATTTGACCTCATTAATAATTAGCCTTTATCATTCTCTCCTTTTTTTTTCAAGGAATCTCCCATCATGCCATCAGACATGAGACTTGTGATTCTGGGTTTTAGAGATGCAGGGAAGAGTTCAGCAGGAAATACCATCCTAGGGGGACAGCACTTCTACAGTGAGAAAACAGTCCAGCGAGTGAAAGGAGAGAGAAACGTAGATGGCAGACATGTCACTATTATTAAAACTCCTGGCTGGGGAAAGGACCAACTTCTTAAAGACACGTCTGAACTCATGAAAGAAGAAATTACTCTCAGCGTGTCTTTGTGTCCTCCAGGACCCCACTCAGTCCTCCTAGTCATACGTGCAGGCATGAGGTTCACAGAGACTAGCAGGAGAGCAGTACAGGAACATGCAGAGCTTCTAGGTGAGAGAGTGTGGAGTCACAGCATAGTGCTGTTTTCTCATGGAGACTGGCTTGGGGAGAGAAGCATTGAGCAGTACATTGAGAGTGAGGGCAAACCTCTCCAGTGGCTTGCTGAGAAATGTGGGAACAGGTATCATGTCTTCAGCAATGAGACGACTAAAGTTCAGGTTTCAGAACTGTTTCGCAAAGTAGAAGAGACAGTAGTTGGGAATAGCGGTCATCCTTATGAAATAGATGGAACAGTACTGAGGGCAATGGAGGAGAGAAAAATTGTAGAGACCAAGAAAGCGGAACAGATGAAGAATAAGTTTCAGGAGAAAAGAGATGTCCCGACTTCAACAGGAGGTGATGCTAAGACAAGTACAGAGACTGTGAAATCCAAACCTACAGGTGAGTCCATTTCTCCTGTATAAAATATTGTTATTATTAGCCAATCACAGAAATGTCCAGCAAATGTCAGCCACATCCTCTGCGTATCAGTATGAAGTATATATTATTAAGTATTCTGTTAGGATCCACTATGAGGACTATACCCTTTTGAATTGTGTCATTCCTGTTGTGCTATTTTCTGTTACCATTAGGTAATATAAATAGCTTACAAAGCACCCACTAGATGATCCTTAAAGTGTGTGCTCCTTGAAAGCAGTACTTAATTCAATATCAAATAGATGACTCCATTGAGGACGTCTAATTTCTCTTTCATCTGCATGCTACTCATATACATGGTTCCATTCACAGGGGTTTCTAAAGATCTGAGGATTGTTTTGCTTGGTCACTCAAATGCAGGGATGTCTTCTGTAGGGAATGGTTTGTTGAGCAGCCGGGAGTTTGATTCAGAAAATGCCCTCCAGGCAGTGAAGAAGCAACGTTGGGTGTCAGGGAGGAAGATCAGCGTAGTGAACACCCCTGGCTGGGGACGAGAGCAGCGTCTTAGTGACACTCCTGAACTCACCAGACAGGAGATCATACTCAGTGTGTCCCACTGTGATCCAGGACCTCATGTTCTGGTCTTGGTTATACGTGTGGGTGAGACATTCACAGAGTTAAATCGAAGAGCAGTGCAGGATCACATGGATCTCCTTGGTGCAAGAGTGTGGGAGCACACACTTGTTGTGTTGAAATGTGTGCGTGGACTGGATCATCTGCCCATTAAGCACTATATTGAGAGAGAAGGGAAAGCCCTCCATTGGCTGGTAGAAAAATGTGGGAACAGGTGCTGTGTCCTGGATAATAAGAATAAGTCAGATTATTCTTATGTCGAGGAGCTTCTAAAAGTTGCTGACAGCACGGTTGAACAAAATGGAGGGTCTCATTATAAGATGGAGGGAGAGGTATTACAGGAAGTACAAGCAAATAAAAAGAGACAGGTGGAGAGAGCAAAAGAAAGAGAGAATAAGGTAAGAAAACTCTGGGAGGAGCTGAAGATGTGTGAAGGCCTGGAAAAGATAGTGATCAGGGACAAGCCAAGGAAGGAGACAACTACAGTAACGAATCAGACAAGTGAGTTCAGCTGAAATGCTTACATCTAACTGTTCTGTCTTCATATATTCAACCCCTTAATCCACAATCTTACTGGATATTTTGTACTTTTTCCACATCAATCAGAACGCATCATTAAGGAAAAATGTGGATTTTTTTGTAATTGAGGTGCATGTTTTTCTTTGCATACACCGAATCCACCTGATTAAATCTGTTTTGTGCAATGGCCCTTCCTAACAGGTATTCCCCTCCAAGAGGTCCGAATCATACTGCTGGGACACAGAGGATCTGGAAAGACGGCAGCTGGAAGCACCATCTTGGGCAGTGAGGCCTTCCACACCAGGCAGAGTGTGCAGAGTGTGAAGAAAGAAGCTCGTGTAGCAGGAAGACGCTTAACTGTGATCAGAGCATCAGACTGGGAAAAGGAACAACTTCTGATAGACACTCCTGAACTGACTAAACAAGAGATTATGCTCAGTTTGTCTATGTGTCCTCCGGGACCTCATGCTTTTCTTGTGCTTGTAAGTGTGGTATTGAAATTCACTGAAGCAAGCCGCAGAGCCATTCAAGAACACCTGGAACTTCTCAGTGAGAAGGCCTGGAAGCACTGCATGGTGCTGTTCACATGTGAGGAGTGGTTGGGAGATATAACAATTGAACAGTACATTGAGAGTGAAGGCAAGCCTCTCCAGTGGTTAGTTGAGAAATGTGGGGACAGGTATTATGTGCTCAACCACAAGAAGAGGAGGGAGAGCAGTCAGGTGACAGAACTGCTACAGAAGATTGAGTATATGGTGACAGGACATGGAGGCAGCTATTATCAACTAGACAGTGACACAATATCTAAGTTAGAAAACATGAGGAAGGAGGAGACAGAGAGGGCAGATGAGAGAAGGACGAGAGTAGAGAGGCAGAGGCGAGAACTGCAGGCTAAATCAGAATAATTGACAAAAGGAGCCGTACATTCTGTTCAGAGCATCATTAACAGTGATGCTAACATGACATATGCGATACACATTGGAACAAAAAAAATTCTCTTCCGAGTACTCCTCCAAAGGAAAAAAAAAATAATAATGCTACTTTTTGTAGTTTTGCAAAACAAGTGTGTGTGTGTGTGTTTGGGTTTTGAACGTCAACCTTTAATAAATGTGTGTATATTTTTTGCTTTTTTATATGTATAATGTTTTAAACTGTCCCAAAAATGTCCATACTTTTCCATGTCTGTAAAACAGTATTTCATAATTCTATACTTTTCCAGACTTTCAAGACATGCACAAGCACCCTGTCCTAATTTTTAGAATTAGGCCTATAGAAGAATACTTTTCCAGACATTGTTTGACAACAGACATATGTGATTTATCTGCAATATATAATTTTACAAAGACTGACTGTAAAACAAATGTTTGACCATTAAAACAAAATCTGTTTGGTGTGTTTACACTACAGAAAGTTGGGCATACTTGTGCTTCTAATCTTTGAAGTAATATTTAGACTATGCTATGTCTTTTTATCTGTCTTTTTAAAGTGTTAATCATGATTAATTGCACATACTTCATTAGATAAGTATGTACATTTAATAATAAGAATGTAAATTGTAAATGGGGGTTGGGGTTGTTGTAGTAACTACTACACTGTCTGTAAGAGAGAAAGGTAAGGGGGTGATGGGATTCGTCTTCACAGGACAGGAGTTAATATAAGGATAATATTAATGCCAACCAATATTAATAATCATCCTGTTGATGGCAATGGAATCATGTAATGATCAGTTGCTAATTTGACATTTTTGATCTTGCTTGCTTTGTTCTTGCACGAGAACCTACTGTATGCATCAGAGTGGAATCTGGAAATGACCTGTAATTTCATACATAAACTTCTGAAGAAAAAAATGTGACTTGAATACTCACCAATTCCGGGCCATTTTATTTCTGCACATAGTGTCACCTACCCGACCTAGGCAAGATAGCTTATAGGCTAGCACATAACAGTGACTAGCCCTGTAAATGTGCACTTTCTCTCCTGTTTCTGCCCAATTTGAATGCTCCACTAGTTTTTCTCAAAAGTGCTGCTTGCTCACTGAAAACTGACCGTTAGATCTTCCATGTTTTAATGATATTTTAATTTGAGGGCTATTGAGATCTGGGGTCCTGACGTTATAGTAAAATGAGTTATTATTAGCCTATACCTCTCCCCTGCATGCATGAGAGTTTGTCAGGGCCGTGCCACTGGAGGAGGGACCACCGCTCATATACTCCCCTTAATTATTGCAAATAAAGACTTGGTGGCGACTTCTTTAATATTTTGGAAATTGTGAGTAAGGGGCTGCGACCACACAGCCCAGGCTACTGAAGTGCCGCGAGGGCACGGCAAATTAACTTCTGAAACAATATATTTAAGCTCATGATATTCAGACATGATACAACAGCCCAGCGGGAATCCTCCTGAAGCTCCCGATTAGCCACTCCGGGCCTGCCTGAGAGGGACTGGCTCTTGGCCCTAGGGCTACCAAAGGCTATTGTAAAGCCAATGCAGGAGGTCCGAGCCCCTTCTACTAAAGCGGCTTACACGTACAGAGTGTTTGCAGCATGGTGTCAGGCTCACCACACAGCTATCAAGCTATGGCAACTATCAAGGCAGCTAGTCCGTATCGGGGAGTGTGCCATTAGCAAGGAGGGCTGCTCCTTGATCTCTCGATACCTTAAGGGTGCACACACAGTGGCTCACAACGTCCAGCGCTGGCCCTCTGGTACCGCCCTGGGACTTGGACCTTGTCCTTGAGGCTCTGCAGTATCCGCCATTTGAGCCTCTCGGCAATGCAGACTTGAAGTGGCTCTCTTAAAACGGCTCTCCTTCTGGCCATCCCGTGGGCTAGGGGGATAAGCAGGCTCCATGCGCTCCATGTCTGTCCACAGTGACTGTTGTACACATTTTCACCTGATGGGTCGAAGGGTTTTTCACCCCAGCCCAGCCTTTTTGCCCAAAGCCCTGTCTGACTTGCCCAAAGCCCTGTCTGACTTTCATTTGTCTCAGTCTGTTGAGCTACAGTCTCTTGCTATTTCAGCAGCAGTTAGATGCCTGTCGAAGTCTCGGGTGGGTTGTGGGCACCGCCCAGCAGGCATACACCCTTTCGGGCACTCCTGCCCCCTCCAGGATTCGAGCACACTCAACCCGTAGCGTTGCCAAAGTCCTTTTAGGCAAGTCCCTCCACTCGGCGGCCATATTGCAACGCTTTTTGGGCACTCGTTGGGCATCCATTTCGGCAGAAATGCGCGTGCGCAAGGCTTCACGACACCAATCTTGCTCCAGCGGCGAGATCACAACACATGATTGGCACGATGTCTTCACAACACACCATATGATTGGCTCAATGTATTCACATCACAACACATGATTGGCTCAATGTATTCACATGTCGACATTTTGCCGAGGAAGGGGTGTGATATGTGTAGTAACGGCCATATTGGTGTTACAAACTAGCGTCCTAATTAGTAACTTCCTAGTTAAATCAATCCATTCAAACTGATTAGAGATGCATTGTCAATAAATGTGCCAAGGCATTTATAATATATATTTTTATCCCTCAAATGACAAGTTTGATGTCTGTTTGGTGCACTGTAGTCTTCATTGCACTAAAGTAATTCATAGAACACCAATCTCTGGATGATGAACTTCAGTAAAACAGTCAAAGGCAAGCTTAAGTTTTAAATATTTTTTATTTGAATTCAAATTCAAAAGTAATCAAACAAACAAGACAAATTTGCATTTGTCTAGCCAAAGAAATATTTATATACACTACCGTTTAAAAGTTTGGGGTCACTTAAAGGTTTCCATTCCACTCCATTATAGACATAACAGCTGAGATCAGTTGCATTGTTTTTTTAATCAGGGCAGCAGTTTTTAGATTACATTCTATGCTTACATAATTGCAAAAGGGTTCTCGACTGTTGTAGAAAGAAATGGCTGATCTTTAATGCAATATCTACATTGGCCATTATCAGCAACCATTCATCCAATGTTCCAAAAGCACATTCTGTTTACTAATCTGATATAATTTTAAAAGGTTAACTGAGAAAACATTGGAGAACCCTTTTGCAATTAATGTAATCTCAAAACTGCTGCCCTGATTAAAAAAACAATGCTTTTACCACTTCAACCGTACATTTATTTCTGTCGACCGAACGCCCATTATCCCTTACATAATGGAGTGGAATGTAAATTTCTAAGTGACCCCACACTTTTGTCTGGTAGTGTACATCAAGAGATAAATTAGGAAATGTACACAGAATCTTTTTTATTGTATAGCTATATAATAACTGACATAGTCAAACACATTTTCAGAGCGCATACAAAATTCCTCTTTGTAAAAGCACATGCACTGAAGAAAATGGGGCGACCATCTGGGTCTTCTGCATGACTGATCATAAGGTGGACAAATATGTGCCGAATCCTACAGTACGGGGAGAGGGGGGTCAAGGATGGACAAAAAGAGACAAAAGTCGGGAGACTATGTTAGTACGTTTTGACCGTAAGTGGCCTTTCATGCATGTAATTATAATTTGTGATGGAGAGGAAGAATAATGGTATTTTGCAGGCAATGTTCACTCGTATTATTACAAACCAGAATCTTGGGTAGATGCTTCCAATTTCATCCTGTCCTGATCAACAATCTGCCGTCCTCCTGAAACGGTTGAAAAACAAAAAAAAAGTGACAAAGTCAGTAGACAGACCTAGCCTAGTAGATTTAGCAAGGAAGCAACTTATTCAATCATTTATTTAAGTCTAATATCTGATGGTAGAGAGAAAAATGTCATCAATGCTTAAGTCTGCAAACAGTGTTCCTACTTGCACAGAGCGTACAGGTTAGTAGACAGAACACTCAATAAGAAACAGAACAGTCATAGACTCTATGACTGAAAACTTGAAGATAAATTACTACTGCTATTTTTTACCAAGGTCCTGGGTAGATGCCTCCATTTTCATCCTGTCTTCATCAGCAACGTGTGGTCCTCCATCGTGAAAAAAAATCCATCTTTAAACAATCGCTTAAGATTTTTTTTTCTCGCATTCTATGTTACTGAACAATATAACACCCTAACAGATTTTGTCCACTAAGTGAGAAGTGCATTCATCTTTTTGTCCCCAAAATATAAATATATAAAAGCAAAACAGTAAATTCAGTGCATTTTGTTTTGTTTTCTGTGCATAACAGTATGTGCTCTCTTCCATATTTCTTGGACTTGTGCCAATGTGTTGTGGATAAAACTTATGACTGCATTAAATGGTTCTAAAACAAATTTATGAACTTCATAGTACCATAGTCTATGCAGGTTTGTTATAATTGACAAGAAAATTATTTCGAGAAAGCCTGATTGTCTCTATATTTGGTAATAAAATAGCGAGATATTTCTTTTTACTTATTTAACATTGTGTACTTACCTGGATAGATGACAAATTTGTTGTCTGGACAAAAGTTAAACCAAAACTCAAATTAGTATCATCACTTTAAGTGTCCTTATTTTTAAGAGTTACAACAATATAACATGGCAATTATTATACACTTACTGTAGGGACTGTAGTTTATCCGAAAGGCACACTCATAGCCGTGCTCATGGAGGATTTGGCACACATAGTTTCCAATGTCGTTTTGCTGGATGTTTTTCAGTGTCAGATTTATGCTCCCCTTCTTTAGCTTTCCCTTGCTGAGACTTACTCTGCCCTCATAGCCCCTCCCCCCTCTCTCCTGGCCATCTTTATACAGGTAGATACAGTCTGTGCCTTTAAACCACCTGATCTCCATGACAACAGCATTGGTTTTAGAGGGAAAGTGACAAGATAATATGGGATCATCCCCAGGTGAGCAACTGTGTTGGTCATATGAAGGGACAAGTCTTGGACCTGTGAATAGAGAAAGGAGCATTTCTGATTGACATTTTCTCAAGCATACTTTTACACCACATGTGTAGACAGAGACAGAAGTGCACACTCCAACCAGGGACCAGGGATCAACATTCTCAGATAATCAAACTCTCCTTTGCACTGCCAAGTCTGGATATTCATAATTTACATGAATTATTATACTATATATACAACAATATACTTTAATAATCAACGAGTCACTTATGTGATTTAACATAAAACATATTTAAAAACAGCAATTGGTAATGCTTGTGCCCTGTTTTCATTGTTTGTACTCAATGGAATTGTGAAGTCTCGTTTTGTTAATAAAAAAGAAAAAGCAGTGGTATAACACAGTTCTAACCTATCCTAATATATGTCTTGCTTGCCTATTTTATTTTATTTGCTTGCTTATTTTATTATTTTTGCTTTTCATGAGATATTGGCATGAACAACTGATTATCATTGATACTTAAGGGCTACCTACTATAATACCCACTATAATTTACAAATGAACTCATAGCAATGCACTTATCCACTGCAGGTATTTTTGAAAATACACATATCAAATACTTTCATTTTTGCATTGAAGAGACAGGAGATTTGGTTTTCTCTATTAACATGCAGGTTGCTCCATAACATACCGCACCCAATAAGTAAATAACATACATACATACTGTACCTATACTATGCTTACTCTGGTTGTGGTAGGAAGAGGGTGTAGGGTGTTGTGTATAAGCCCCATGTTCTCCAGCAGACAGCACAGAATGTGGTCCTCCTGACACTAATTAGAGATTAGGAATAATATGCCTTAAATTAAATTTAAAAAATCAAGTTCGAAATAGTAACGGTTTATGATGACATATACAGTATGATGATTTATATATACATTGATAGACCTTGAATAAAGTACAGTAGCCAGTTTGGCATGTGTGTGTGTGTGTGTGTGTGTGTGTGTGTTAAAGTACTTAAAGTAAAGATTTTCTTTCTTTTTTATATCTTTTAGGAGCAGGGATGTCTTAACAAAGTTTTAACCTAGATTAATAATCTCTAATATATAGAAAAATATATACTGTATTGTATATGTATGTGTGCGCAATCAGTATTGGGGCAGCCGTGGCCTACTGGTTAGCACT
Source organism: Alosa pseudoharengus (assembly GCF_046254945.1). Lineage (NCBI taxonomy): Eukaryota > Metazoa > Chordata > Actinopteri > Clupeiformes > Clupeidae > Alosa > Alosa pseudoharengus. Next base: position 4,606,533 of record NW_027468587.1, on the reverse strand, counting down.
TCGGACTTGTAACCGGAGGGTTGCCGGTTCGCACCCTGACCAGTAGGAACGGCTGAAGTGCCCTTGACTGCCCTTGAGTGCACCTAACCCCTCACTGCTCCCCGAGCGCCGCTGTTGATGCAGGCAGCTCACTGCGCCGGGATTAGTGTGTGCTTCACCTCACTGTGTGTTCACTGTGTGCTGAGTGTGTTTCACTAATTCACGGATTGGGATAAATGCAGAGACCATATTTCCCTCACGGGATCAAAAGAGTATATATACTCTTTTTGTAGAAACATACACTACCGTTCAAAAGTTTGGAGTCACTTAAATGTCCTTGTTTTCATCATTCATGTTGTAAATGTAAATGTTGTAGAAAGAAATGGCTGATCTTTAATGCAATGTCTATATTGCCCATTATCAGCAACCATTCATCCAATATTCCAAAGGCACATTCTGTTTACTAATCTGATATCATTTTAAAGGACTAACTGAGAAAACATTGGAGAACCCTATTGTGTATGTAATCTGAAAACTGCTGCCCTGATTAAAAAAAAAAACTAAAAAAAAACAATGCAACTGATCTGGTATTCCGTCTATAATGGAGTGGAATGGAAATTTCTAAGTGACCCCAAACTTGGCCAACTATGGCCATGTGCCATTGTTGGTATTGTTGGTTGGCTTGGTTGGTTGGTTGGCTTGCTAGGTCAATACTACATTTATCCACATTCTTTTGTCCCTACTAAACAATTGGAACTAAAAACATCTAAAAATAGCTTTCAAATGTGCCAATAGTGAGAAAATAGTCTTTTTAGAGAAAAGAAGCATGAATGCAAACTCACTTGAAGGTGGTGGGGACAGACTCTCACATCTGTCGGTAAAGGGTGTAAGGGGTGGCGTTAAATAAGCTCCAGGTTCCTCTACAGATACCTCCATTTTCATGTCCTTGATATCAGCATATGTTCCTCCTGACACTAATTGAACACAAGAGATGAGGAATAATATGACTCAAATTAAATTTAGGAAATCAAATTCAAAATGGAAATGTCTTATACTGACACTTACAGTATGATGAATTATACATTGATAACAGTGTACAGATATTTTGAATACAGTAGCCAAGGTAGTTTAAGTGCAATTTATATATATTTTTGAATTTCCCCTTGGGGATCAATAAAGTATCTATCTATCTATCTATCTATCTAAAGATCCGAAGCTTCCCTAACCAGAAGCCATGGGTGGATAGAGAAGTGAGAACGGCATTAAAGACACGCACCATGACTTATAATGCTGGGCTTATTTCAGGGGATATGACGGATTACAAAGCAGCATCTTATAGTTTACGTAGAGCTATTAAAGATGCTAAGCGGCGCTATAGAGACAAAGTTGAAGCTGATTTCTTGGAGGGTGATCCAGCACGAGTGTGGAAAGGACTCCGAACCATCACTGGCTTTGAAAGAAAGTCCCCTCCTATGATGAATGTGAGTAAAGACCTCCCTGATGAACTTAATGCTTTTTATGCTCGCTTTGACATGAAAAACACAGACTATCTTGCACTAGCTGCAGCATGTGAAGCAAATGAGGATGCACCTTTCTGTGTCTCTGAGGTCGATGTGAGCAATGCCTTTAGGAGGGTTAATTGTAGAAAAGCTGCTGGACCGGATGGAATTTCTAACAGGATTTTGAAATCCTGCGCTGCTCAGTTAGCTCCTGTGTTCACTTATATCTTTAACACATCATTGACTCAAGAGACAGTTCCTACTTGCCTCAAGCAGTCTGTTATTGTTCCAGTACCGAAAAACAAAAGTCCATCATGTCTGAATGACTACCGCCCAGTAGCCCTGACGTCTACAGTGATGAAGTGTTTTGAGAAGCTTGTGAAAAACATTATCTGCTCATCCCTCCCTGCCTCCTTCGACCCCCTCCAATTTGCTTACAGAGCCAACAGGTCTACAGAGGATGCCATCTCAAACCTCATGCACACCACCTTAACTCACCTGGAGGAGGGGAATGGGAATTATGTGAGGATGCTGTTCATTGACTTTAGTTCAGCATTCAACACGATAGTACCTCTCACCTTGGTCACAAAGATGAAGGCCTTAGGACTGAACACCACCCTGTGTCACTGGATATTTGACTTCCTCACCAACCGTTCACAAGTGGTTAGAGTGGGGGGTCTGACATCTGACTCATTAACCATCAGCACTGGTGCTCCCCAAGGCTGTGTTTTGAGTCCACTGCTGTACAACATCTACACACATGACTGCAAAGCCAACAGTAGTCATACCTCCATCATCAAGTTTGCAGATGACACAGTGATCTTGGGCCTGATTAGTAACAACAATGAACAGCTCTACTTGGATCAGGTTGATGAGGTGGCACAGTGGTGTCAATCTAACAGCTTGACACTGAATATCAATAAAACCAAGGAAATGGTAGTGGATTACAGAAGGAAGCAGCAGAACTACAGTTACACCCCACTAATGATCAGCGGGCAACCTGTAGAGAGAGTCACAAGTTTTAAATACCTTGGTGTCCACATTACTGAAGACTTAACATGGACTGTTAACACTCAACATGTTCTGAAGAAGTCCAGACAACGACTCTACTTCCTTCGTCAGCTAAGGAAATTCAAAGTTTCTACATCCATCATGAAGGCCTTCTACACTTCAGCGGTTGAGAGTGTTCTAACTGGTAGCATCATCACCTGGTATGGGAACTCCACAGTTAGAGATTGTAGTACTCTGCAGAGAGTAGTGCGCTCAGCTGAACGTACTATAAGAACTCAACTCCCTGCTCTACAAGAAATCTATTCCAGAAGAGTACTCCTAAGAGCCCAAAAGATTCTGAAGGACTCTTCTCATCCTAACAATGGATTATTCCTACCGCTGAAATCAAGAAGACGCCTATGTAGTCACAAAGCCAGAACTGAGAGACTCAGGAGAAGTTTTTATCCCCAGGCCATCCGAACTCTGAACTCACACTATACTGACTTTGCACACATTCACTCCTCAGCACTCTCAAACATTTCCCAACTCTGAACTCACACTATACTGACTTTGCACTCATCCACTCCTCAGCACTCATGACCCCCCCCCCCCCACACACACACACACACACACCTACATGACTTTTAGCACTTTTACATCCCTCTCCCTATGCTGCAGACCTTTTATTTATTTTCTTATTCATCACACGTCAAAACACACACACACACACACACACACACACACACACACACACACACACACACAAACACATATCTGACTTTCTCCAACTTTTGCACATCTCTATAGAACTTTTTATTTATTATTTTTGATTTCTCCTCCATCTATCTACCCATGTCCTTGATTGCCTAGCCTTCTGTCCCCCCCCCCCATCCCCAACACACACACACACACAAAAACACACACTCTTACATCATCACTGTCATCACCTCACATACATACAGCACACTGCTTGCTACAGTAAGCCTCCTCTACATACTTGCTGCACACTGCCCCCCCCCCCTCCCTACATACACAGCACATTGTCTTCAGGATCTTCTCCAACACACATCCTCTACTTACTTACAGCATACTGCCCCCACCTACCCACACACACACTATACACACACACACACACAGTCACTGCTTCACTCCCCTCCCGCCCACACACACATCTTCACTGTCATCACTCACATACATCATACTTGCAGTACACTGCCCCCCCCCCCCCTCTCCCCTACATACACAGCACATTATTTCATCAGGAAGCTTCTCCAACACACATCCCCAACATACTTACAGCACACTGCCCCCGCCCCCCAATACACAGCACATTGTCTCATGAGGAAGCTTCTCCAACACACATATTGCACACTGCCCTCTCCCCACATACACAGCACACTATCCCATCTCCCTTGTCATCCCCCCAACACACACACCAAGACCCTTGGCAGTTGGGTTAGCCCCTTGAGCCGTGGATATGCCCAAGGTTTCTTCCTTGGTAAGGGAGTTTTTCCTTGCCCCTGTTGCTCTTGGGTGCTCCTTGTTGGTGCCCCCCCCCCCCCCCCCAACCGCAATCCTCCCCCACCTTTCTTATGCAGCCCTTGCCACTTAATCTACTAAACCCCTCTTCTACTGCACTTTTTACCTCCCATAAATGCACAAATAGGCTGACACCATACTTAATTTCACTGCATTTCTTACTTCCAGTAACTATATGCATGTGACAATAAACTTCCTTGTATCCTTGTATCCTTGTATCTATCTATCTATCTATATACATACACATAATAGGTAACACTTTACTTGAAGGTATCTACATAGTGACATGAAACTGTCATAACCCTAACCCTAACTTGTTTAATGTTTATGACACATTCATGACAGTGTCATGTCACTCTTATACCTTCAAGTAAAGTGTAACCAAATAAACCAAATAATATAATAATAGTGTGTGTGTGTGTATGTGTGTGTATTATTGTATATTGTACAGTATATGTGTAATGCTACAGGAAAACTAATTGAGATATTGAGTGCAAACTCACTTTTAGGAGGGTTCAGAAGATAACTCTGACGTCTCATGGTTGACGGTTGAGCGTCCCAACCCTTCCTCATTTCCAGGGCCTTCTGTTGTATCGCTTGTATTGCCTTCTTCTGATCTTCTGCACGTGCTTTCTCTCTCTCATATATCTCTCTGTCTATTTCAAAATGGCCTTGGTTTCCTGCCACCACCATCTCTATCATCTCAAGCAGCCTTGTGACTTGGGTGATATCTGCCTTGTAAGTATTATTGATGCAATAATACTTATAGCTACTTTTCTCTACAACCCACTGGAGGGGCATGCCCTCACTAGTAATGAACTTCTCAATGGGGGCATCACCCAGCCAGTCTACACAGGTAAACAGCACAATGGTGTGATCCCACACCCTCTCCCCAAGAAGCTCCATATGATCTTGCAGTGGTACCCTGTTGGACTCTGTGAACTTCCTGTCTGCACGTATGACCAAGATGAGAGCATGGGCTCCTGGAGGAAACACACTCTGCAAAAGCTGCTGTCTAACATTCGCAGGGGTTTGAGAAAGACGCTGCTCTCTGCCCCAGCCTGGTGTGTTAATAACAGTAACCCCCCTCCCTGCCACCCATCCATGTTTTGTCACACATTCAGCAGTTTTCTGAGAGCTGAACTCCTCTCTTCCCAGGATGGTGTTTCCAGCAGATCTCTTCCCTTCATCTACAGACCCCAGCAGGACAAGTCTGATCTCAGGGGCATATGCTAATAGGGGGAGAGAGAGAGAGAGAGAGAGAGAGAGAGAGAGAGAGAGAGAGAGAGAGAGAGAGAGAGAGAGAGAAAAAGAGATAGATGTAATTAGTGTTACACAAAAAAGTGATTACGGACTCGAATGAATGAAAATGCAATGAAATGAAATCTCCTGCATGTCTGTGCATATTGTGCCTTTATCTATTTCAGTTTGTTTCTTTATCTTTGTTGTCCTGTGACTTGTATACGAATATCATGGCAAACCATGATAATTATTCAGAAGGAACTGATGTACTTTCATGTGTGCTTTTGCCCATGTACAGTACTGTACTGTATAAAGAAGCAGGGCGTTTAATGTTTGAACACTCATATGATAATGGAAAGCAGGTTAAAAATACAAAAGCAGAGAGAGGAGTAGAGACTTACGAGGGATTGATGCACTGGTCGCCATCACTGATCTCAGATGGACATCACAACATTTTACAATTGTGCCTAGAAAAAGAATTATAGAGAAAAAAAGGAGTCTAATGAAGTTGTAATAGTGCTGTGAAAAACTATGCTGACCTATGCAGGAATTAAATGTTTTAATTAAACATTAAATCAATGTAGCATAACATTGGTCTGCATTAAGATGTTGCTCTAAAATTCGAAAATAACTAATGTATGAGAAACTGACTGCCTAAACCCAGGGATGACCGGAGCACTCAGAGAACTTTTAAACTTGTTTTATTATGGTGCACAATCGACTGACGTTTCAACGCACTGCGTCTTCCTCAGAGTCCAAAGAAACTTGAAATGTATGTTTTGCCAGCAGGTGAAGAGAATGGCTGAATTTATAATTTGTGACACACTACAGTCTCACCTCTGGCTGTAATCATGTGAGAATAACATGGTACGTGTCGCTGGTGAAAACACTGATTTGTCATGACTTGTCAAGACTGTGCTTTAACCATGGACAGATTAAAGAGATAACATACTATGTTTATTTAGCAAAAAGCCTTTGCAGTAATTAGTTATAGGTATCCAATTAAAATAATGCCATTTTTCTACATGAACTTTCCAGAATGTATCTGATTCTATATTTGTGAGATGTTACATAACTTGATTTCCTTGCTTCCTCCTGGCTTTTTAATTTGGCTTTGATTTCATTAAACTTTTTATTAAAATTGTTAACAGTATTGGACCTTTGGTAATATGACGCATATATTTTGAAGCGGGTTTCAGCACTATAGTTTGAAGTTATACAAAACATGTTTACATACATGATGTGCACCAAGATACATGTATTTTAATATGTAAAACTTAAAATACAAATAGAATTCTCTTTACCTTTAGCTCTGTTGCAGCCGATCAGAGACGAACACGGAAGAACAATTCCAGAGCAAAGTTCATGATATGGCCTGATCATGGATCATACAGTGTTGATTATTAACTTTACACTGATGAACCGAAAGGACACCTGAGAACAGTAAAGACTTGATTCATTGGTGGCACTGGATGAAGTGAGAGTTGTAAAGGCAGCCTGTAATTTGTTGATCATCGCCTGGGGGCGCTGTGCAGCTGAGGGGACGGACGTCCAGCACCTGACTGTTCCGGTAGTGACTGGACTGGGCAACAGCTCTCACTCACACCAATCAGCTCACACCAATTCCAGCAGCTGATAAATTCTCTGACTGTTCAAAAACCTATTTGATGTTCATTGTTTACAAAGCAGCAGAAGGTTTCAGAAAAAAATATTAAGAAATGGCTATTAAGTCATAACAATATTTTGAGGGCAAAGAATTCTTTAGGATGAAATTATATGTCTGCTAGCTGGGGGAAATGCAAACCAAACACCCCACTGTCCAGTGCAGGGGGGGTACTAAAAGCCCTGGCATATGCACCATACCTGGAGGTTCTGGTGGGTCAAATTTTACAGGATCCCAAGGTATTTCTTCTCTTTGAGATTTTTCAGCGGGGTATTTTACATGATGTCTGGGTCCATGGTCCTGTCAATACGAATTGCTCATGTTTTACAGGCCTTTTTATGGACCAACACGCCTGTTAATGGAGGAAACCAAATCTCTATCTCTTCAATGCAAAAGTGCATTTTCAAAAATGCTTGAAGTGGATAAGTACACGATACGCAATGACTTCATGTGTAAATTATAGTGGATAGTAGGTAGTCCTTAAGTATCAATGAGAATCAGTAGTATGTGCTGGCTAGTACTCAGTGATAAAAACAGGATCAATGTATCACCTTTTGTTCAAAAGTTATGATAAATGTATTAGGCCTTTGCAGACACCACGAAACATTCAGTTTTTTCATACTTGATGCCCTTGTGAGACAAAAAGGCTTATTGTTTGGCCATGCTACATGGCAGAGATAAGATATACCCACCATTGTAATCAGGGGAACCTTTAAAATGGTACATATCATAGTTAATACGTTTGAGTGTAACACACATTGTTTTTAAACAATACCTTCAAATTTCAACATCAAAAAACACGAAAAGATGAATCTTACTTTTCATCTAATGGCTATTGTAGATATAGTGTGTGAAAGATAGACAGTGTTGTGTTCTCCTCAGTGAAAAAGACAGAATCAATTTATCACCTTTGGTTCAGAAGTTATGATTAATTTACTCATAACTGCAAGTCGCAGTAACAAGTAGAATTTTTAAAGAGTAGGATGTTTTCCTTTCCTGGTTTGACATCTGACCAAAAAATATAGAAAAAAGATATAATGGTCATGTAACAAATATAAGATGTTTTTCCATCAAAACAAGATGCATAGCTAAATATAGGATGTCTTACTGTACTCTGAAGAGGCTAAATCAATTGTGGGCAGGAAAGATAAAGGCTGAAATAAAGACTAGGCAGATGGTAACTGCTTCATTCTACTATGAAAACAAGAATAAGAGACACTGGCACATGTGTTTACAAAAGAGGAAATAAATCATTTTATTTAGATAAGTCTTTTAACAATTTCATTAAACAACCAGGAACAACAACTTCAGGTAAATAACATAAAAATTTGTTTACAAACAAGGGCCCAGTTTCCCGAAAGCATCTTAAGCCTAAGAGCGTCGTAAAGTCCCTCTTACGAATGTCTTAAGATTTGCAGACTGTTTCCCGAAACCATCGTAGCTTAAGAACGTTGTGAAAACACTCGTAAATCTACGAGTGCTCCAGAGTTCTCCTTACCGGCTAAGAGCGTCTTAACAGTACTTCTCACTGAGGTCACCAACAGGACATGCTGCTCTCCCATGCCCACATCGTGCAAGGCACCTAACCCCTCACTGCTCCCCGAGTGCCACTGTAGCTGCTGCTGATCACTGCTCCAGGTTAGTGTGTGCTTCACCTCACTGTGTGTTCACTGTACACTGTGCGTGTTTAACTAATTCACAGAAGGGATAAATGCAGAGACCAAATTTCCATCACAGGATCAAAAGAGTATATACTTTACTTACTGACGGCTAAACAAAACACACAATGGCAGAAGTCTAAGGATACATTTTAAGTTTCGTTAGGTTGCGTTGGCAACGGCAGTCATTCATTCATTCATGTGACTCATTTTTTCATAATTCTACCTGACTACAATGTTTTTTTCTTCTTTAATGGAACACCAGCCGAGGACAATGTACTCGGGGCAGACCTTTGACAGTTACCAAGAGTTCAAGCTAGCGATGGAAGCATGGCGTACAGAGGGCTACCATCCTATGCATAAGGAGAGATCAGAAAAAATCTCAGATACAACGGTCTCAAGAACATTTAAGTACTTAAAATTGACCATGTCTTGTGTCCATTATGGAGTGAGGAGGACAACAAAAAGTTAGTAAGGTTTGATCCAATGCAATCAAATTATATTTGGGAAAAAAAACATTTATTAACAAGGGCTATTGTTTAAAGTGGCTGCATACAAGATTCCATATTATAGTTTCTGTCATTTCGTTTAATGGCGGTGTGCTTGGGGCTGTGGCCACTGTGATTGTGGGTGTGGCTTTGAGATTAGTCACCATAACAGAGAATGCTTGCTGGATATGTTGGTGGTAATGCAATTTCTTGAAAGGAGTGAAGGCGTGTGTGAAATGTACTAGTCTACTTTTGACAATGTGGTCCAACAATGCTGGCCAGTTTATTTCATCCGAGAGATGTAGGTATTGGCATAAGAAACGCAGGAGAGAGTCAGGAGTGGTCATACAGCAATGGGCGAGCACAGAGCTTGCTCTGGGTGGTCATACAGCTTTAGGGAGGTGTAGGGGAAAGGGGAGGAGATACGGTTTGGTCGTTTGTTGATGTGCATGCAGTGTGAAACTTGCCGAAACTAGTCGGCAAGCCAAGATGGCCTACTTGCATTTAGAACCTTTAACTATGACTAACAGACATATCATATTCTTACAGGCAAAAACGAAAGACCTTTTCAGCACTCTTTGCGGATGGGCTGTCCTGTAGTCATTAAGATTCATTTTGACCAAAAAGTCAACAAGCTGGTTGTTACCAGCATAGTTGAAGAACACAACCATCCAGTATCTGCTGAGCTGTTTGCAAAGTATGCCCACAACAGACGACCAAATGTGAAGGAAAGGGAAGAAATTGAGAAGCTGCTAGAGTTGAAGGTAAGTGTGATTTTAATGTGATGTTAGGTTTGTGGGTGTAAGGCATGGAGGTTTGTGGGTGTAAGGCATGGAGGTTTGTGGGTGTAAGGCATAGGGTGTTATACACTTGCCACTATGCTAATTCTGTTAATTTCACATTGCCAGGTCAATGCTCCCATGTTGAAAGCATTGGTCAAAAACAGATACGGCAAGGAAATGAAATTGAAAGATCTGCAATATTAGACAGAAGGTAAAAAACAAGAATAACCTCTCAGATGCAGATCAGATTCTGAATATAGTCAAAGAAAGACAGAGGGGACACTCTGCAGACACTGTTGCGGATGAGGAAGGAAGCATCCAAATTATTTATATCCAAACCCTGAGAATCAAGCAAACTTTCAAGCAAAACCCTGACATAATCTTCATGGATGCCACATATAAAACAAACAAACAAGGCTATACCCTGCAATGCCTTGCAGCGATGAATGAGCAAGGTTGTGGAGAGCCGGTGGCTTATGCCTTCCTTCGTTCCGAAACTGAAAAAAGCCTCTCTCACATGTGTGACCTATTCAAGCAGCAAAACAGTGATTGGGAAAGGATAAAAATGTTTATGGTTGACAAAGACAAGACTCAGATTAAAGTTCTTAAGAAGAATTTTAAAAGATGCAAACGTCTTGCTATGCTCTTTCCATGTTGTTAAACACTGGGGGGGGGGGGAAATTGCTGAGTTGGTAATACCAACGTCAGAAAAAAAAGAACTATTGACTGTGCTGAGATCTATTCTGTACAGCCGTACAGATGAACAATATCTGAAAGCTCTTGAACATTTCAAATGTGAGTGCAAAGATGAAACATTTCTTAACTACTTCATGACAAATTGGGATGCTGAGAAACCAGCTTGGGCACACATGTTCAGAAACAGTTTAGCCACTATGGGCAATAATACCAACAACATCATTGAGAGTTTTCAAAAGTTAAGAAGATTCTGCATCAGAACCTGTCCATTTGTGAAGCACCAGAGATCTTATTTCATTTAATAAAATACAAGTGAGCGAATTACATTTTCAGGAACATTGTGAAGCAACGAGTCACTTCAGTTACAGCCGTACAAATTCAAAAACAGCAGTGGAGCTGTCTGACATTGTTAAGAACAAGGCATACAGGTTGGTAATTGAAGAGCTAAATAAGTTGGAAAGTGGTTGCTTCACCATTGAGAAGGAGGAGTGGTACTCTGTCAAACAAGAAGAGAAACATGGTTACAAGAGGTATATGGTCAACCTAGACATGACAAACTGTTCCTGCTCTTTTTCAATTTCCTATGGACTCCCCTGTGCCCATATTCTTTACAGTAGGGAATGCGTAGGTGCTGATGGAATAGATCAGGGGCGTCACCAGCCGATTTTACCGGGGCTTCAGCCCGGGGTAAATTGAGCTCAGCCCGGGTAGCCAAAATTTTTATTTAACTTTTTTATTTCGTTGTGCGTTCTATCCCTCGTAGCCTGTTAGAACAAGGAATCCCGAACACTAAACTCTGACAAGGAGAAGCAGAACGGGCGGGCGGGCTGGGCTGGGGGTGGGTGGAGAGGCAGAGGGTCGATTCGCGGTCTGGTCTGAGATCAGTTGATCTGTGCTCTCAACTCACTAGTAGGCTAAGCAAGCATTAGGCAACTGCAAGGCATCTGGTCAGGTTAATGATGTAGTGTTTTTGATCATACAGGCATATCTTGGAGTCCTGTCAGGGGAATCAACCAAGAAAGTGTTTGTTTTACAGTGCGCGGTCGTGAACTTCTGGGTGCAGGGAAAATACACCACCTGGGATTACAAAAAGGTCAATAAAACAATGGTACAATAACTTAGCCAGACTTAATACTGTTATTGTGTCCTTACTGAGATTATTTTGTGTATTTTGGTGAGTAGGTGTGTTTGGAGGACTATGACTGGATACTTCTGCCAGTGTGCAGACATTCACACTGGTTCCTTCTTGCTGCCAGAGTGAAACTAAGACAGATTTACATCTTGGACTCCATTCCGAGAAACTTTTTACACTTTCGGTACGTTTACTTATCAAATATTTACCACTATTTATTAGAAAATCGCACTTTTTGTTGTATCAGCGATCCTTGTGGATATTGCGTTTGTTTTTGTTTGTGTTTATGTTCAAATTTCTTAGGAGACGCTTTTTTCAATATAACAAACTTTATATTTGGACTGAACTCAAGACACAGAAGAGAGATAACTCACCCCTACATTCTGTAAATGCTCCAGAATATTTTGACTCCAATTTATGGTGCCTGGGCTACAGTGCATGTATGGAATGGAAAGATGGCAGATCATGAGGAAATATTAAAGGGATTACCCACAAGTGATGTCAACATCATCAACACTTTTGATTTATAGTGACTGTGCCATCAGACTACATCCCCTTTCTTCCAGATGAGATGGCCATGGTGGACACCGATTCTGTTGCATGATTTTCTGTTGCTATGACTCCGCTAGCACGTCGTGCCTAACAACCCCCCTTAGCTGCTGTAGAATCAGCGTAGGCTAACCTGCTGGACTCGAGTGGCTTATTGCTTTTCTAAAACTGTTACTATGAATACCTGGCTAAGTTTCATAAAGTAAAGACATAGCAACTAGAAATATAACGGGTTATTCCTAGATAATCATTCTTCCGCCAATAAATATATTTTCTCTATCTGAATGGTTGCCAAGCAAAGTCGAGACGCAGGAACTTTAACTTTTGTATCAAGTTATGGTAGCACAGTAATATAGAACGAAATGCGGTCAAGGTGTATGTTGTTGCTGCATTTTACAACGGCATTGAACGTGATTCAGCCAATTACATTCAAGGATCCGAACTATCAGTTTTAGAAGCACACATAAACCAGTGCCTAGGGAGGTCAGGAGCATTTCATCCGTGGATGAGGATGTATGTGAGTGCTGCTACACAATCATTACTCCACGCGCATTTTTTTTCTTCTTCACATAGCAGTCAGGACTCAATCAGTCATTGAGTCAAGTTGCCCCTCAACCTTCTCTTTTTATGGCACCTTGCGATAAGCGCATATTAATGAACAGTGTTGTCAGGCCTCACGTCATATATGATATATTTACCAAAAAACTTTGTACCTCTGGAGCCTCATGCTGTAATATGTTGTAAACGAGGTCTGAAAGGTGTGAGTCCAATGGTAACACTATTGCTAACTTTCTTTGGAAAAAATGTGGGTTAATGATCCATCTCACTTTTTTATATTATTTTAATTTTATTCTCTTTTAATCCTTAGTAAATTCATGAAGGAGAGAGGGTCCACAACAGGGGAGTGACTAGATGGATGGACATTACAGAAAATCCCTGACAGGAGGATGGGTCAAGCTGCGGCCTATTTGTCCTGATGGAAAGTATTGTCTTTTGTGGAAGTAAAGACCAGGGATGGGCTATATAAATAGATTATTCATTAATCTTGCAGGACATAAACATAGTGCTAGATTTTTGTGTGTGTGTGGTTGTGTGTGTTTGAATTGTAACATCAACTCACCCATGCCCATTCTAAATCTCTGAATACACACAGACCATCAAATTATTTATTTATTTTTTATTTATTTTTGAAAATATTTAAATATTTGTGAAAAGATTTTCTTTTAGAATGCAAAAGCTCTGCTGAACGATGCTGATCCGACCTTAGTCCAGCAGGAGCATATCAGGGATCTCAGGAAGTATGTGAAGAAGCGGCTGGTTCAGGCAGTACCAAATTGTTCCTTTAAGAGTGTTTTTATTTAAGTTTTTTTTTATTTCTCCGTGGTTTCATGTTTGAATTTAATAACGTTATTTTAACATAGTAGTTTGGTTGAGGAATTTAAATTTTTCTCATGACATGCCAGCCAACAGGAAAAGGTGCAGTCTTGAGTAGAAAGCTTCTACATGGTCTTATGTAGAAAACATAAGTAGAGCCGTCTGTAGTGCGTCAAGAAGTAGGGCAATGTTGGCTCCAGCTGTGGCACAACTGGCTGGGGCACCTGCACCGTACGCCAGCAACCCGGGTTCGATTCCTGCCCCATGGTCCTTTCCGGATCCCACCCCTGATCTATCTCCCATTCGCTTCCTGTCACTCTCCACTGTCCTATCATTAAAGGCATAAAAAAAAAAAAAAAAAGAAGTAGGGCGATGTTGAACTTTATACGTAGTCAAGATTTCTACATTTTCCCAGTAGGCCTAGTTTTTTTTAAATTTGTTTTATTACATTGTGTGATCAATATAGACAGGGCAAAACCCAGAATGATCTGATTAAGGTCACTACCAAACATTTCTCAATTGATTCTATAGTACTTTTTCGCGTAGAATCCATTTCTGCTTGGGACATTTTTATATCACGCATAGTTAATGAGATAATGAGATAAATCTGTGAGGTCTAAGGCAATCGAAGCACACACAGCGACAAGCTCCCAAACAACACGTAGACCTACTGCTGTTGGTACAAATAGGCTACTGCGTATTAGTAGTAATAATAATAATAATACCTTCGACTTATATAGAGCCTTTCATGGTACCCAAGGTCGCTTTACAACACAGGGATGGGGGGACCTCACTAGTAACCACCACCAATGTGTAGCACCCACCTGGGTGATGCAGGGCAGCCATTATGCGCCAAAACGCTCACCACACACCAGCTTGAGGTAGAGAGTGAGAGAGTGAATGAGCCAATTACAGTGGGGGATGATTAGGGGGCCAGATTGAATGAGCCAGGTTGGGAATTTAGCCAGGACACCGGGGAACCCCCTACTCTTTACGATAAGTGCCATGGGATCTTTAATGACCACAGTGAGTCAGGACCTCGGTTTAACGTCTCATCCGAAGGACGGCATCTCCTACAGTGCAGTGTCCCCGTCACAGCACTGGGGCATTGGGATCGATCTTTTTTTTGGCCAGAGGGAAGAGTGCCACCTACTGGCCACCCACCAACACCACTTCCAGCAGCAACCTAGTTTTCCAAGGAGGTCTCCCATCCAAGTACTAACCAGGCCCACACCTGCTTAGCTTCAGTAATTCAGCTAAGATAAGGTATCCATTGATCTGGCTGCCACCCAATACCCTCTAGCGCCCGATGGGCCTCACCATATAACCCACCCGCACGCCAATATGATGCACACAACGCAGTAAGCTTTGATACGGACTATGAAATGGGAGACATAAACAGTGGCGTACACGATGCTCAGCTTCTCACGCTATGTAGCTCACACCGTTCGCAATAAACACCACAACTTGGACCTCAACAAACACTCAAAAACTTCGGCAAACATTCAGCTGGACGAAGATGGCAAGGGGCCTGTGCAAACGCACACAATCATCTGCTCTCCCACCTATAGCCTACCTAACGGGGCTATATCCAGGTGCACTGCAATCAATGAGATTCCTAACCTGACCCTCGCCCGATGAATTTCGTTCCGCTTAGCTCCGCCTAGCTTCACTCACATCCATCTGGGACCTCTCCTAGCGTTCATGGGCTTCGGAAAAACCTTTCTCCGAGTGAAAACATCATCATTCCACGTCATTCACGTCACTTAATGTGTGAGTCAGAGGTCCGAAACTGGGGCTAGATTTTGCTAACAGAGTTGCCCAGTTAGTGGCTCGTCATCACTTTTGTCGTCACATTGTAGTTCGTTTGTAGTCCATGTGGCTTTTCATGTCCAACAGTTTTAATGTGAACTTGGGAATTTGCCCTTTTTATCACTTGAAAGCTGCATATCTTTCTTTCATGAGCATCTTACACTATATTTTAAGCAAATGCAGTTGTTTGTTTAGGATTAGTGAGTGTATGTTTTAACCTTTGTTGTGGCATCCGTGTTTGTCACACATTCTGATGGCAAAGCACATGTACACTGTCGGAAAAACAAAGTAGCCATGGGGGCGGTCCTTGTCATTCCGAGGTGCTCTGAATGCACCATCTTCCATTGAGACTACGTTTACACGAAGCAGGGTATTTACCTAAACGAATATCTGGCCATCTACGTTTGCAAATAAAACTGCATGTACACAAGACCGTTTTTTTAAAAAATGTGTTTACACGAACCCGTGTACATACATGCTGTCATGAGCACGCCAAACCACAGTGGCAGTCTAACGATAGCCTCAAGCTCACATTAACTAATCAGAACCCTGAAAAGTCGCACGTGAGAACATGTAAATGTAAACATTGGTCGCACATTTGGTGTACTTCTGTCGCATACTGTGACGTTGGCTGCCCAAAACTCCGTTTACCACAGTTAAGAACCAAACGCATAAACTGAGTTTTCCAAAAAAAACACTTTGGCCGGAGTTTTTTTGGATAACCGTTTTACGGGGCGAATTCTCCGTTTGCGTCTAAATGAAAGGCTCAAACGTAGGGAAATGTCTTCGTTTATAAAAATACACATGCTCGTGTAAACGGGGTCTGAGAGTGATTTCTGCAACCGACTTTATGGTTCAGCCAATCAGGACGCAGGGCGGGAGTTTCATAGATGTGACGTAGTGGAGAAGCGACCGTGAGACTGTTATCAGCGTCACGGGTTGGCCTCGATGTGAGTGGTTGAAGTAGCATGTCAATAGATGACGGACAAGTGGCTTATTCAATCATATGCAAGCATTTTTTGATTAGGCCCAGCCTTCTGAAACACCATTCCAATGGATCGGTTCCAGATGGATGAGAGGAGCTAGGCGATGCGAAATTCATCTGGCGAGGGTCAGGTTATGAGATTCCCCCATGTCACTACAAGCGACACACCTCCCGACGTCATCCCGGGGATACCCTTTGACAGCACACTACGTTTTTGTGCACACAATTTAATTTCTTCGAGCCCACGTTTTAATTATTCGTGGGTGCGTTTTAGTAGATCGAGATCTCGAATATACTATAACGTGCTCATGTTTACATGTGTCAAGACAATATTGAGTGCACGTTTTACAAATTGTGGCCACGTTTAAGTAGATTGTGCACACAATGTACTATAGGCTAGTGACAAATGGTCAGAAAGGGCTTTAGTTTTTGAGATACCCCTAATCTTAAAAATGTGGGGCCATTGTCACTAGCCTATTATAACCATGTTCACAAATTGTGCTCTCGTTTTAGTAAATCGTGCGCTTGTTTTAGTAAATAGTGCACTCGTTTAATAAATTGTGCCCTCGTTTTACTATTCTTAAAATGAAAGCTCAATTTAGTAAAATGAGCGCACACTATAGTAAAACGAGAGCACAATATAGTAAATTGTGCACACGATTTAGTAAACCGAGCGCACAATTTAGTAAAACGAGCGTACGATTTAGTAAAACGAGTGCACAATATAGTAAAACACCGACACTTGTTCTGTTATCAACGATTCTCTTTTTGGCTGGTAATATTTTGACCCTTTGATCCACCGTTTCTAATCTGCCTTCCTTCTGTAGTCATGAACACTAACGCAGTTCTGAACTCTTTTTTTTTTTTTTTAAACTCCCTGTCGGCTCAGTCGACATGGGTTGGCAACAGGCAGCCAAAGCTGGCCCGCCTCTGAAATTATTTGCACAGCCAAATTATTCTGGCAGTCCAATTTGTTTAATCTTTTATTATACAATATCGATTTACATATAGCCTAGGCTATTCACCAATTAAACTGCGAGAAGGTGCTTAAACAAATATGAGAAAGAACACCAGAACGCACTTTATCCTGCTAGCTGTGCATAGCCCTCGGCCAGCACTTCAATATTGCGCTTTTGTGCTTCTGTTTGGAGCAGTTAGGCCACCTTGAAGGTGCCGCTGCGTTTTGTAGTGCGTTATGATAGTCTTATCAAACAGCGACAGCGTTGTTGCATATCAGATACAATTTGCATTGTGAAACCGGGTAAGATGAATG
This sequence comes from Alosa pseudoharengus, assembly GCF_046254945.1. Lineage (NCBI taxonomy): Eukaryota > Metazoa > Chordata > Actinopteri > Clupeiformes > Clupeidae > Alosa > Alosa pseudoharengus. Next base: position 4,588,872 of record NW_027468587.1, on the reverse strand, counting down.
CAACATTTTCTTTCCATTTCTCTTTATAGGCCCAGCTTTTCTACCAGCTTCAACTCCTGTAGTTTGCTTCTCGCTTCTCCTGTAAGCATTGTAACATTGTCAGGAGATAGGCCAACCAAGTGGCCTATTTAAGAATAAAAGTAAGATAGACTTTATCCAAAGAAGTAATAAGCCAGGCTCCATGTTAAACTGTCCATCAATGCCATTATTGTAGCCTACTGTAGTGCCTCATGTTGTAGTGCCCACATTTACTATTCACAATATTGAAAGGTGAGATGAAAACAGAGTTCATCAATATAAATGAATGACTAATTTTGGGTAGGACCCCAATAAAACTTTATATTTTGTAAAAAGGTTTTTAAAGTAATTTACTGTATTAATTTACTGTATTATTTTTTAGTTATTTATAAATTTTTCATTCTTTAGGCTACATTTATATTTTCAAAATATCAAGGTTTTTCATGTCAGATTATTTTTCAGCCTAACATATTGGTGATGAACCCTTGTTGGTAGGGCCCCCTAGGAATTTTTGCTTAGGGCCCCCACAGACTCTAGAATCGCCTCTGGCCATTCTCAGCAAAGCCCCGTATCGAGGCTTGAGTTGTATTGGTAATTTGACGTCAGACGTGACGTTCGAAGCCTCGTTTGGCTCCACTGCTTCGAGTTGTGGTTCACTTTAGGCAGGACGCTTCGACTATAAAGATGCCCCATACTCAGATACGTAATTACACCTTTGTGTTCGGTAAGGTCTGTTTATTCTGATATATGGTTTGTCATGTGTTGCGTGAAGAGTGTGTAAGCCTACGATATTCCACCGAGACGAATGGATGTGGAGATGGGCGCAGAGAATAATTATTAAATCTCTTGAAGTTATTTTTCTCGCAAACTGTTTATCACAGCAAATAGTGGCTAGCTAGCACCGTTTAAAAGCTGAGAAAAGGCTCTTTCATGTGACACATGTGCGATGAGTAGCCTAGTTTTGGAGTACTACTTCAACAGAGAGGAATGGGTGAATTTGGACGCACTTCATATGCCTTGTAGTGAAGTGAAGCACTGCGCCATGCTGCGGGGGAGACTGCGGCTCAGTGGTAGTTATTGGTAACTTCAAATCAGTGCGATTTACCCTTATTGGCTACTGTACATTACAAGATCTGTACGAGATGATCCGCAGCACTGAAGTGAGAAATGATTTAACTCTTTGTGTAGCGCATGTGAGCGCTTTTTCCCCATTTCAACCTGAATATTGGTGGGGACATTTCAGTCGTAATGTGACATTGGTGTGGACACGTCCTTCGTTCCCCACGCAAATCTACGCCCCTGATAACAGGGAACAGGTGTGAGCAGAAACGGAGGGAAACTAACGAGACAGGAAGTGCAGACCATATAAGGGAATGGGTGGAGTCAAAGACACATGACCAGACTGGTAAATACAGAGCACAATACACAGAATGGCCACCAGGGGGGCACAAAGGCATCAGTCCAGGCTAGATCCTGACAGCACCATCTCTTGGAGCTTATTGGGATGAATTTGGCCGGCAAGCGGTCTCCAACAAACAAAGGGAATGGGTATATGTGTGTCCTAGTGGATTATTACACCAAGTGGTCGGAGGCTTATGCTATTCCAAATAAAAGCGCTGAGGTTGTATCTTTTTTTTAAACTTTTTTTTACCACTTTGGGGCACCACAACGGATACTGACAGACCAAGGGAGAGAATTTGTGAATGATGTTAGTAGTTTTGCTTGTTGAATGTTGAACCACTCTTAATCAAAGTTCAGGAGGATGTGTGGGATTCTGTGAAACATATTTATGGCTTACTATTGTATTATTCTACAAATGTTTTCAAAACAGATCAACAAAAATGTATGCAAGTTCTTCAATGTGGAGAGAAGTCTCTGTGCTCCGTATCACCCACAGACCAATGGTCTGGTGGAAAGATTAAATGGAACAATTCAAAGGTAAAGCTACATTTACAAAATGAATAGGCTACATATTTGAAATTTGTGTGTTTTGAATAAATTACTGATGACAATTAATAATGGTATGTTGTGCCTCCAGAGAACTGTGTAAACTTGTTGAAGACAAGCCTCAAGAGTGGGATGAGTATCTGGATGCTGTAATGTTTGGCTTGAGGACCAAGATACACCTCACGACTAAATTCAGTCCATTTTTTTAATGTTCGGTATGAAGGTACGCTACCCATGTGAATCAAATGAAAATTATGGGGTATGCCGTAATGTGTATTTGACAGAAAATTGAAATTAATGTAAACATTACAAATTCATTCTACGTCTAAGATTGTTTTTTCTTTCAAAGGTTGACAGCTCAGTGGAGGACATCATGGCAGAGCAAACTGTGTCCAGCGCCATTGCGCTCATAGAAAAGATGGATAGTATTGTCAAAGCCAATGTTTAAAAAAAACAGGACAAGAGACACAAAGTGCTGAATCCATCTGTTCTGTTGGTGTGGCAAAAGGCCATGAGGAAAAATATCGGGACACAGCAGAGGAAAGGGGGGGGGGGGGGGGGGGGGGGGGGGGAAAGCTGGAGCGCACCTGGCTTGGACCTTATACAATTACCAACATTCTCAATAAAAGTGCAGACCTGGTTGATGAAGTGGGGAAAGTATATCCAAAAATCAACATCGACCAGCTAAAACAATTCAACCCCGCAGTCCTCATAGAATTCGTACTGAACCTACCGATGAACCACCAAAGAAGAAAACATCTCAGCAGCTCAGAGCAATCCCCTCCACACACCAGAAGATTCACAATCACCTCCAACGACTCCTCTTGACCTTTCAGCTGCTCACCACACCACTGTGATTCACCTTCTCCAATAGACCTCACAACCAAACCACAACATCAACCAGCACCTGTTCCATTCACTCCCATGTCACCAGGGGACCTTTCCCTTCCAAAAACCAGATCCCCTGGAGCCAGAGCAGGAGGACTGCAGTCATGAGTCTGACACAATCATCCACAGCCGTAAGTAAGACATGTCTAGTCAATCTAGTGATCATTCAATTAGATCTATCATTTTCATTCTGTTATGTTTGTGAAGTGTGCTACGATGTGTTATAGGTATAAAAAACGCATGGAGTGGCAATGGCAGCATGTGCTATTATCCGAGGTGTTATGACCCAGGGGTGTGTGTGTTATGACCCAGGGGTGGGGCCACAACAAAAGAGGGAGTGGAGAGGTTGGATCTTTAACGAAAATATGGATTTATTAACCAAACTAACCAAATAACAAACAAACAGTGTGAGGTGGGTCAAAGTCAGTCAGGCAGTCACACCCTCCCCCATTAAACAGAAACCATAGGTTTCTGAATTTTAAATCTATTGGGCCCAAAACATCCAATATGAACAAAACATTAAATTACAATAAGCAATTGTTAAACCTATACACAAATCTGCACCGTGCTTCCAGCTGAACTCATCACTCCAGATAGCCAGATCCTGAGAAACACAAAAACCAAAAGGAGATGGCAAGAAACAGGCAGACAATCATTAAGGGAAATACTAACCCCAGCAAAATGAATTATGTACCCTTGCTCAACAAATCAAAACATGTGGATCAAAAAACAAATCAAATGGCCAGTATGAAAGTTCAACTGTAGAACAAATCTACGAAAACCAACAAGTCACAAATCAAAATAACGCAGTGTTCACCACTTTAACTAGCATGAAGAGTTTTCCCCACTAACTACTATATATAGCCCCAAAGCTAGCTAAACTTACCTACGGTCTTCATGTGGATTTGCAGTGGGTTGTTGCGCACCTTAAACCAGCAGGTTTGCAAAGCGACCTGCAATAGGCAACCCCACAAATTCCCACGGACGTGCTCCCGAGACAAATCATCCAAAGACTATTGACACTTACCGCATTGCCACAACACTACAAGCCCCCCCTGATGCATCCCAAAGGGGAAACGCCACTAAAGCCTAACAGAGAAAACAGAGTGCATTGCAAATTAAAGTGGCAAACAATGTTTTTAAGCAACGGCACAAGACAAAACTACAAAGGCTAGGACCAACATAAGCCAAAAAGGCCATTTACCTCTGACAAATTCCACCAATAACTGAAGAAAACAAAATTATCTAAACCAACCTCTCACCCCCCCCCCCTTCAAAGAAGGAGATGAATCCTATTTCAGAGACAAATGTCGGCAAAACTTTGTTAATACGGCTCCAATGACCATAGACCAGCCTGTGGCAAGTCACGGAAAAACATGTCGCACATTCCCTAACACACAAGCATTAACGAAGCCGACAAAATAAACATTCTAGCACAATGGCACTCAAGCCAATAATGCAAACCAAAGAACAAACCTCGCATTTCCAAAATGGAATTCAAACTCTAATATGAGACCCAAAACTTGCACTAGACTACGGCACTACACCGAACGACAATGCGAGCAGCAGCCCAAACAAATCACACCTGCCGGCCTGCACTTAAGCAGACACCAATCAAGTGCTACGACTTCTAACCAAATTGTTGCACCTACCGGCGCCAAAGGACAAATTCTGGGATTTCCGGCGCTAGCCTACCTGATACTCTGCACCTGAGCAGACACATCCAGAGGAGTATTTCACAAAGGCAGAATTAAGACATCCAAGATAAGTGATAAAGTGAGGTTTGACATAGCGTTGTCTGGTCATCCTAGCTCAACTCGTTTCACTAATGCCAATCCAGGATGAGTAGGAGCGACTATGTCAAGCCAGGTGTAAGTAATTCAGGATGTGTGCGCATTCTCATTTCTGCTCCAAAGTGGCCATGGTTGGATTAAAAAAGACACGGAAAATAGCGTCATTCATTCACACAAAGTGAACAACCGCTTTTGATATAGACTAACAATGAAGTAAAGTTATCCTTTTTGTAATGGGGAATCATGGCTATTTCTGTAAAACAGCAGAAGTAGGCGTGGTAGACCAACTGAATGCAAATTTACCTATGCACCCACGTGTGAGTGCTTCCTTGTCTCGGCACGCAACATCATTAACACATTCATGCTGGATGCTGCACGACGCAACATTCTATCTCCCGCCTGTTGCTGCATAGCGCAGCATTGACTCTCCCGCTGGTTGCTGCGTAGCCTGCGTTTTTTTTTTTTTTTAAACGGCGACGAAATTGTGAATTTCCAGAGCGTGTTACAACACACTCAGCAATAAGACTCCTACAGCAAAGATGGCAACATTTCCGGAAAGGTACTGGCTTGATGAAATTCATTCTGGACTCTCTATTCGACCACATAAAGACCTCGGGATACTTCGGTTTGGCTTTAGGGACCCTCTACTCACTACCACGTAAGTGTTATGTTGTTTGGAACTGTAGAAGAGGTATAAAAATAGCGTTTTGTAGCGGCGAAATTGAAATGCCCTGCTCACTTCCAGGCTACGAGTTGTGACTGAAAACGGTACAATCGAACTTTCTCAAAACACATCCGAATGACATGATTTTGATGTCAACTCAACGTATGTACCCCCAATCATCCGTAAATCGATCTAAAGTGCATTTTACTCCGGATAATTCCTTTAAGCTACAGGATAGATCAATCATTGAGTCACGAGATAAACATCCACTTCGCAAATTTTGGTTAGGCGGTTGTGATTTTTGGTTAGGCGCTCCGGACACCAACAGGAACTACCAAGGAACGACACAAGTGCGACTGCCTAGGGGCAGTAGTTCAAACGACCAAACTTTGCGTCCTTTTTTGCGATTGAGAGTTCGAACTACCTTTTCTAGAAACACCAAATCCAAGAACGATGGAGCGTACTACCAAGGTTGCGACGCAAGTTAGCAAACAATGCTTTCTAGAAACGACCCCCTGGTCGGGACCAGGCTAGGTGCAGAGATTAAATCCCCATGGTAACTTATGTGCCATCTCTTTTGTGAAACCATGTCAAGGCTAAATTCATCCAGGATAACCTAAAAATCCCAGCGTAATCCCTTATCTAGGTTTTGTGAAATACCCCTCAGGTGATCCCAACACTATACTCCCACACCAAAAGGAAAACATGCAGATTGTCAAATGAATGTGCTACATGCACCAAATGCCAGACTCTCTGGACTGCAAATTCACTCTACCCTCCTGCACCTGAGCAAGGCAAGGCAAGCGAGAACCAAAGACAATTGCACGTGAACCTAAAGGGAGCAAACACAGAAAAATCAAATACAAAAACGAATGTACGACATAAATGTAAACTAACAACAGAAAAAAGGTTTGTTTCGACGAGCCCCCATGTTATGACCTAGGGGTAAGGCTACAAAAAAAGAGGGAGTTGAGAGGTTGGATATTTAACTAAAATATGGATTTATTAACCAAACTAACCAAATAACAAACAAACAGTGTGAGGTGGGTCAAAGTCAGTCATCAGTAGTGCATGGATGTTGTGTGTTTGCAATGTGTCTGAGTGCAGTGTTACATGTTCAAAAGCCAAAGCAAGAATGGCCCTCTCAAGGGGAGAGGAAGCGGTCCTCTTATCTGCACACCTGCACACAGGTGCAGCTCATCAGCTCGTTAGGTCCTGAGCACACCTGAAAACAAGTAGAAAGAAAACAAACAGAAGGCCTAATGAGCAGAAGGCCTAACATATTTTACAAGGACATACAGCATGTTGGTGATGTTGGCCATAAATGCATGTCTCAACCTAATGGGGAGGCATCACAATAAGAGGTCCATAAGACTGCTTACCACATGGACACTTTTGCCATTACAGCCATGTGGCAGAAAACAATCTAAGACTCAAGGTGTGCTAAACGCAATGTTGGTTGTGGTGGTGGTGATGGTGGAGGAGTGGTGAGGGATCTAGGATTCAAACCAGAACATTCAGGGTGTTGAGTTCACTCCTCGGGGCTGCAACTGTAAGGCACTTACTTTTTCCAAGTTGCTTTGGATAATAAGGTTAACTAAATTACCAATAATGGTCATTTTTTTTCAGCAAGGTCTTTGTTACAAATATGTGATTGTTCTTATTTTTTGTCAGCTGGATCCAATCATGTACAACCTCATACTAGGATATGACTGCCATCACTGGTTTCTTGTTGCAAGCATTTGTGGAAGAGAACAGTTTCCTTTAACTTTTCCTTAACCCAAAATGTTTATCCATTCATATTCTTCACATTTTCTATGATACATATCACATATTCCAATATCATAAAGTGGGTGATGTGTGCATTTGGGTTTATTTTGTTACATTTTCAGTTTGCAGAACACCCCAATGCTGGTTTCTGCCAACAAAGATAAAATTGACCAATTGAGAAAGGAAATGGCTGAATATATACCATTCCAGTAGGCCTATCAATTTTTATAACTTGAGGAGTGTGTTGATGTGTACTTTTCATGTACATCTCAAATGTCCATTGCATGGCAAATTAATAGGGCATAAAAAAAAAAAAGCTTTGGTTCCTGTTGGTTGTCAGTTGAGGCCATGGGTCGGTAGGGAATTTTTTTTTTTTTTTTTCCCAGTGGCAGTAAGGGATACAGTAGGTAGAAAATCAATCCCTCCAGGATTTCGTGAGGTTTTTTGAGACTGTTGCGACCTAAAATGCCTGGATGGAAGTTGCGGTGATTTTAGCTGTTTCTTGTGGAGAAATTGCGGGAAGAAGTGAAAATTGCAAAAATAGTTTAAATTTAGGGCAATTAAGGTTAGTAAGACCAAAATCACACTGATAATCTTGATGCTTATTAAAAAGGATAATCAAAGGTAAACAGTAAGGATTACAGAAAATCAAAGTAGGCCTACTTTATTTGTGAAAATGCTTTGACTGAGGTCATTCACAAAGCATTATAGTAGAACTGTCCAAAAAAGACAGTCACCTAAAGAGATGGCATCATGTCATATGTTTCAATACATTCATATATTTTGTAATTCATATTAAGTTCATATCTTTTTAATAATTCATAGTCTGTGGCCTGCATAATTACTAATAGCCAAGTAAGTATCTAGTAATTTCATATTGATTTAAACTATTTGACTACACTTCTGTTTAATGTCATTACATTGGTGGTGTACGTCTAATTGACTACCTGCCCCTTTAAGGACGTGAGAGTAGCCTAAGTACATTTCTGAGTGGATTGGAAGGCTTGCATCTCACTGTGTTCGGCTACGAGTGTAAATAACTTTTTGCATAGTGCATTACGATATGTGGATGCAATTGGGAATGTCTTCTATGTCATTAGTTAAAATAAATGTTAAAAAAAACAACTCGAATGAAATCATTCTTGGATCATAGAAGAGGTAAATGTCTTGCAATTTTATTAATTTCTATGATTTTGGTAGCACTACTCAAACTAAGCCCACAAGCTAGCAAACATAACATAAGCTAAAAGGACATATCCAGGTAAACGTTTGCCAATGGGTTGCATAGCCTACTCAAAAATCAGTAAACCAAGTAGGCCTTAATTAACTTACTTTCATAGGTAGGTTAGCAACACCAGGTTGAGAGATGGAAGTAAGCAGATCATTAACGTTAGCCTTCTATTTATTGTCATCAAAACTGTAGAGGAACGAACACGTAAGGGCAGTCTTTGGTGTCATATGCAAAAGGTGCAGAAGTAAGTGTGCCATCTGGCTCAATATTCTGCGCGAGGGACTGTTGTGTGTAGGTGAAATGTCACGGTGAAACTACGATGATTGGTCAAATTTGCGAAAAAGTTGCGGTGTTTGGACAAAATTGCGAGTGCCTTGGTAAGTGACTAAAACAATCGTCTTCGTGAACAGCTGTGCATAGGCTACTTTGTAAAAGAGAGGATACGCTCATCCCTATACATAACAACGCAAGGGGTTAATGTAATTATAGTTCGCCTTTTATTTGTGGATTTATTTAATATTGTAACGTCGGCGCAAAAAGACAGTGTTCGCGTTCTCCCGCGCAGGGGATCCTGGGATACGAGAGTGAACATTTGGGGGGTTTATGTCGTTATTCTCCTAAGTTATAAGTGTAATGTTAGCGTCTTTATTGTGACATGTTTCCCTTTTAGTTCTCCCTCGTGTGTGATCCTTTTTGTGTGGGAGGCTGCGTCCTCCCCTGTATGTGTAGTGTGTGTGCGTGCTTGACCTGCCCTGTTTGCATTGTGTTCTGTGGCTTGGTCTATCTGTGTCCCGGCTCTCGTTCCCAGTGAATAAACCTTTTGATTGGACAACTGTGTGGCTCGTTATCAAATCGTTACATTGGTGTCAGAAGCGACTTTCGAACATGGCCTCCACTCAGCGGGAGCAGCTGGGAGCGGGAGACCTCATCACTGGGTGGAGGCCCACGCAAGAGGATGCAGAGAGAGCCCTTGTAAGGGCTACTAAAAAGCTCGGGGCCTTCTATCGCTACTGCCGACGGAGGAGAGGAGCTTTCGGTTGGAGCTGCCTGCGGCCATGGGAGAAGTTCTTGCCGGAAGAGGAGCCTGAAGAAGCGTTCGCGGAGAGGACGGCGATGGCCTGGGCGCTGACTCCACGGCGAGCCGCGACGCGTGAGCAGAGAGGGAGTGCGGCGAGGAAGAGGCTCCTAGACGATGGACGGTTGGCGGAGCCGCTGAGGGCAGCGAACTCACGACGGTGGGGCAGCTTCGACGGAAGGGCCCTCTAGTGTGTGACTGTTTTGGTGTGTGCTAACTTTTGGGTGCGTGTGAGAGGCACCGTGCTGTGTGGGCGCCCGTTCTAGTTGGCCTGTTGGCCGGCGCCTTTTGAAAAAGTTTGTGTGTGGAGTTCGATAACACGACCATCTCGGGGGTCGTGCCTTCGCCGAGGCCGCGAAGGAGTGGAACGGGCCGGGAACAGAGCAGTACGGCTCTGCGAGATGGCAACACGAGGAGGGACGCCGAAGACGGTAGTTGCAGCGGGAGAGCTCAGCGCGGTCCGGTTGCTGTGGAGTCGGTGTCTGTCTGTCCTGGTCGGCGACTCGACGGAGCGGAGTGGCGTTGGCGCAGCTTCATCTGGCCCCCCTCGAACCCCGGTGCTTGGTACAGTGTCGACGGTTGTAAGGCCACCTAGGGCCCCGTCTGGAGAGGAGGAGTGCCGTGGTGACACGCCGCGGAAAGGGCAGCCTGAGGGCGGCTGCTGAGAGGGAGCTGGTGACGAGCGGGTCGGCCACGTGGCTGCTAGCACGCCCGAACTGGATTGCTAGCAGCGTGGCGCCCCGTTGAGTGAGCTCCTGCGGCGCGTGCACCCCATGTGAGTTGGCGGTACTGTCGCACTGAACTGAGTGGCGGGCGACGCGCGCCGACGTTAGCATGTGGCTACCTCGTGGGCATTGCCGAGGACGGCAATGGCTTGTTGGGGGAGCTGTGTAACGTCGGCGCAAAAAGACAGTGTTCGCGTTCTCCCGCGCAGGGGATCCTGGGATACGAGAGTGAACATTTGGGGGGTTTATGTTGTTATTCTCCTAAGTTATAAGTGTAATGTTAGCGTCTTTATTGTGACATGTTTCCCTTTTAGTTCTCCCTCGTGTGTGATCCTTTTTGTGTGGGAGGCTGCGTCCTCCCCTGTATGTGTAGTGTGTGTGCGTGCTTGACCTGCCCTGTTTGCATTGTGTTCTGTGGCTTGGTCTATCTGTGTCCCGGCTCTCGTTCCCAGTGAATAAACCTTTTGATTGGACAACTGTGTGGCTCGTTATCAAATCGTTACAATATATTTAGTGTTATTTCTTCCCCAAGCTCATAAAATAAATTTGGGTCGCACATAAATTGACAGGGTCGGTCGGAAACCGGAACCCAAGAAATTTTTTTTTTATGCCTAGGTGACAAAAATATAAAAGAAGACCCAGCAGGGTCGAAACGTTGCCTTTGTACATTAAATATGGGAGTCTAAAGCAGTGTTGCGGACATTATTTTTTTTCACTGGAGTACGTTTTTTTGTCCTGCACCTGCCAGAAGGTGGGATGTGCACACAATAACTTTTTTTGAAATTCATAGATGACCTAAGCAACCTGTGTCACTGCTGTGGGGAGATTGGTGTTTAACTTATCCTTTAATTGTATGGCTCCATGTTTAATGGCATCGATAACTGCGCAGCAAATTATCAGACGAAGCCCCGGTGAAGCACCTGATTTCGTTCCCCCCGAATTCCTGTTTCCTTTTATTTGCTAGGTTACCGTACGTACTCACAGATGTAACGTAAGTCAAAACACAAGTGGATGTACGGCAAGCGAAATGTTTCAAACTGTATTTTCTTTCGTTCTGCTGGAATTTGGAAACATCCGTTTCAGTGGGCTGTGCTATTTTTCGTAATGTTATTTTTCTAAACCACTGTGATTGCAAATGTATAGGCTATAACTAGACATTATGTTATATTCATTTGTTATTTTCAATTTCCCCTGAATAAACAACGGTTGACTAATTACATTTTAGTAAAAGTAATGAAAGGGCAATGCTTTTTATATTCTGCTTTCACAATATTTGCACAAAACATACTGGGGAGGAAAAAAACACTCATAAAAAACACCCATAAATGCTAGCACACACATAATGTATTGTCAATAAGCACATGCATAGCATGAATATTGGTTCTCCACTGAGGGATTTCTCACACATCCTACGTGAAACCATCCGTCACAGGATCACAGGATATCTGAAATATAACAAAAATACACATCATTTTAAAGAAATAGCAGTCTTCCGGTATTTAGCACTTTGAGTCCCTTTTCTGGTTTGTTTTGGATGAACTAGAGTGGTGGACACCGAAATTTTGACAATTGGTCTTGTCTCGACTTTTCGACTTGACTCGTTTTGAATCGCCTTTGATTACTCAGAGTGGCTGCCAACAGGCATACTCAAACATGTCCTAAAACAACCCTTAACGTTCGTTTTCAAAACTGTGCAAATCACAGAGTGGTTAGTGGTGTTCGTTGATTATTAAAATATCGGCGCAATGTATGATTTCCAGCCGTCTTATTTGCTATTGTGGAACTATTTTTTCAGACACCTCACAACCGCGTATAAACTTTCGCTCAATATTTGAACCTGAAGCATAGACGGTGGCGCAGTAATATCAACGTGCAATGAGTCTTCCAACAAAAATCAATGGGATTTTACAAAATGCCAAATAAAACACGACAGAAACTGTATTTCGCTACGCTACTTGTTTTGGAACATCAACGAACACCACTAACCACTCGGTGAGTTGCACAGTTTTGAAAACGAAGGGTTGTTAAGGGTTGTTTTAGGACATGTTTGAGTATGCCTGTTGGCAGCCACTCTGAGTAGTCAAAGGCGATTCAAAACGAGTCAGAAAAGTTGAGACAGGACCAATCGTCAACATTTCGGTGTCCACTCTAGTTCATCCAAAACAAACCAGAAAAGGGACTCAAAGTGCTAAATACCGGAATTTTCCTTTAAGTGACTGTATGAGCGTTCATTCAATACATGCATGTGCGCATCTGCGTGAGAGAAACTGAAACTACTCGATAACATTGGTAGCAAAGCTCCGCTTCAACCTGTTAGAAGGCTATTTAATTAACAACATTTAACTCATTGAGTGCCAAAAAACGTAATATTACGTTTTTTTCTTCCCATGCGTTGAGTGCCAAAAACGTAATATTTTGTTTTTAGTTTTTTTTTTTAAATTACGAAACTAGACACTCTAACACACCTTATATGTGATTTTGGGAACTCTGTGATTAATGGAAATGAAATATATGACGATTAAGATCTGGACATTTTATCTGGACGTTTGATCTTAACTCGGCTTTTGATGGTTGCCGCTTTGTTTCGAATCAGTCACTGATTAGCCTATCAGTGACATGCACGCCAGGTCAAAATCAGGTCATTTATTTTCGTGGGTTTATCACTAGGTGGCAGGTTTCGTTAGATCTCTTCCCAGAAACTTTGCAGGCAACACTTCTCAGGTGCTGAAGGGAGAAATGAAAAAGTCGAAGAAAAAGATATTGCAGCAGGTGCGTTTTCGCCAGACAACGCTGGATGAGTCCACCTTTCTACTAAGACAAGATGACTGACCACGACAGGTCAAAAACATTACAAGGAGTGACTGAACACCGTGCTGAGGAGGGAGTTCCATCTCCACCACGAGCCGGGCCTAGCAGAGCGGGTGGTAGGCCGAGTCGCGCTTGCAAGAGGGCACGCCCTTGCCAGAGTGCCGAATATGTCGGTGATAGTGACTCATAAAAGACACAATATCTCCATTTCTAGAAAAAAAACAGGGATTTTGATGAAAACTAGCCACTGTTTAGCTTGGGATTTCTCAGGAACAGAGGCGTGTAGAAATACACGGTTTGCACCCACCGAGAGCTTAAAGTCTCACCTTTCAAACGAGCCATTGTATGTGTTCATAGCTATAACACAGAATATGCTGTGGCTGTACAAAAATCATCAACAATGGTCTAGATTGCTGGCACTCTAGGACAAAGCTTCTGAAAACAGCTTGGCATTCAATGAGTTAATAGAACATTGATTTTTGGAACTTCCATAGAAACAGAGCAGAGACTTTATAATAGGCCTACACTGTATAGCTTTGAGTGTTGTATAGTTAAATTTGAATATAACGTGGCCAAAAGCTACTGTAGCCTTAGTCTTTTAGGATCTACAGATCAGTGATTTAAACCTATCTGCTCCACCTTTTACATACACAAAAGCTGGTATTGTTCTAAATCCTTACATTCAGGCATTCAAATTGAATTTCATGTCATTAAAAAACATGGCCATTCAAACCCATTTCCAATTTTTCTAAATCCAGGCACCAATCACAACCGTTGAGGTGGGCTTTACACGATGATGATAGAGCATCAACGTTGAAGCTATGCTGATTTGTCATTTCTAAGTCTGTTAAGAAACAAAAAAGGCATGTTTAGATGATGCCCCCAGACCTAGCATTGTAGCTGACTGGGAGCACTGGCCATTAACTGCAGCCTACTCCAGTTCGGTAGCACCGATTTTGGTCATTTCTTTTTTCGGAGTGTCTATTTAGTTACACCCCTGGTACGTACGAATAGCCTTGGCCAGCTGAGCTATTCACACCCTGTCAGAAAAATAAAAAGACGTTGCTCACGTGCACAAAAAATATGGCGGACATTCATTCATTCAGAAAGTGAAGAAATCTGAAAGGTTTCGGCACTAATATCTGTTCAAATTAAGTTTTAGATTGAAAAGTTGTATTTTATTTTCATAATCTTCGTTCAGTGAACACATACAACCGTCAGTTTGTTAGTTAACAGAAATTTTGTGAATATGACGCTCAGGGGTCACAGACATGGGTTAGTACGTGGGAGACCGGGGTTCGAATCCCGTGTGGTGCGTTTTGGCAGAGTGAGTGCGCACGTGTACCAACGTCTCTGGAGAGAACACAATGTAGTTTATGGCAATGTGGTTATCACAGAACAAAGACCTATTTATTCTTATTCTTTCTATTTCATACAATCTTTTATTTCTTTCTTTCAAAATTATTTTTATTGGTTTTCGATTAACAGAGACAAAGTACAAACTGATTATTTAAGAATTAACCCGCCACCAACATCCATCGCCCCACCCTCCCACCTTATCTCAGCTCATAATCTTTACAGTTTATGCTCATAATACACAACATCATAAGGGATATCATAATAATAATAATAATAATAAAAAGCAAGGATCAAATCAAGCCAAGCACTACATATCAAAAGTGGATAAATAATAACAATAATAATAACAATAAACAAAACAAAACAAATACACAAAAAACAAGAAGAAACCAAGACCAATTGGAAAGGGCAGGCAGTTAGTGGAGATGAAATGCCTACGAGTGCCCGCAAAGGAGTTGGCTGGAAGTCAAGGGCATAAATGATAAAGCAACCACTCTATGATTCAATCTCAGAAATAATCTAGAAATGATCCCCGCAATCTTTTATTTCTTCAACAAATTACTGTATATGAAGAGCCTTTAATTAGGAATAGTTAAGTCTATTCAAATACATAATGCCCCACCTTGATTACAACCTTGTTATGGAAAAACATTTTTACATGTTAAAAATGTTATTAAAAATGATTATCGGCCAATATGTCAGTTATCAGTTTTTGAATAACTCAAATATGGAAATCGGTAGGTTATTAGCCTTCAAAATCTCATATTGATAGATACTTTATTGATCCCCAGGGGAAATTCAAGGTCTCAGTAGCATACAGACAACACACACACATTCACTAACAGCAGAAAAAGTAACTAAAAGTATATAATATAAAAAACACAACTAAGCAATAAGGACAGTAGAACATAAAGAATATACTAAATATACTAAAATACAAATTATACTAAATAACACTTAATCTAAATCAATTCTAAAAACAGTATCCACATAGTGGGTGATTAATCAATCAAGAGGTGCAATGACTGAGGCAGGGACTGAGCCTGTGATTCTCTGTGCATGGTAAGGTAAGGTGCTCTGTGTGAGTGAGTGTCATGGTGATGGTGCAAATGAGTAAGTCCAACAGTGCAACAGTGCAAGAATAAAGTCTGTATATCTATATATCTATATATAGTCTCCAGCTGATTAGGCTCTTCTGCTTAACAATAGTGCTGTGGAGTGGATGACACTCATTGTCCAAGATGTTGATCAGTTTGTTCAGGGTCCTTTTGTCAGATAGTGAAGTGATGCACTCCAGTTCTGCTCCCACTACAGCCAGCTTTCCTTACCAGCCTGTCAAGTCGCCCCGCATCTTTCTTCTTTGTGCTTCCTCCCCAGCATACCACTGCATAGAAGAGGATGCTGGCAACAACAGACTGGTAGAACATCCTGAGGAGCTTGCTGCACACATTGAAGGACCGCAGCCTCCTCAGGAAGTACACCCTGCTCTACCCTTTCTTGTAGAGTGCGTCAATTGGTATTGGTATATGGTAATATGGTATTGGTCAGGCTCTATACGAGATGGAGACAAATTGACATACACACACCAAATGCACACACACACATCCACACAATTAGACACACACATATGCGCGCGCAAGCACACAGGAGCACACACACACACAGGCACGCACATACAAGCATTCGCAAAAGTTGCAGGAGTAGGGGGTGGAGTAGGAGATGTAGATAAATTGTCAAGCGGGAGAGGATGAACAGGACTGAGCGGCGGTCATACTTTGTACCGCTATGCGGTACATCTAGTTTGTGTATTGTTTACAGAAGCGGGGACGCTTCCATTGTGGCCAAGGTTGTTCCATTCCACTGCTGTCTTCTCTGTCCGACTGAGTCTTGATTGAGCCCTCTCTTCAAATCGTAGATGTTGGCCTGCATGTTTGAGGCTTGTGTGCACGCGTGCTGCCGACCCCGGCCTTGTGCGCACGCGTGCTGCTGACCCCGGCCTTGTGCGCACGCGTGCTGCTGACCCCGGCCTTGTGCGCACGCGTGCTGCTGACCCCTGCCTTGTGCGCACGCGTGCTGCCGACCCCTGCCTTGTGTGCACGCGTGCTGCTGACCCCTGACATGCAGGAGCTGTGAGCCAGTGAGCTGTACGCTGTGTGGCCGCTGAGGAGGTCAGGAGAGGACATCCCGCCTGTTCCCACAGACGTATTAATGTGTACCAGCTCTTGCACTATACAGCCTTTCATTTAGTGCCATTGACATCAATGATGAAATATTTGCATAATAAAGTTGGCGAAAAACACACACACACTTTCTCTGTCTCTCTCTCTCTTTCTCGCTCTCCCGACTGTGTTTTTACAAACAGACAGAAATGTGTCCACTGGGGCAAGCAAATGTCAGTCGTCGAGTGTCAAGCGTTGCTGTGCGACGTGTTTGCCTTCCGCTGCCAAGTCTTTACATTGAGTCCCATCAGGGGCGCCATTATGAGAAAGTGATGAATATCTGAATGCCCTGATATCACTGCAAATATATCCACCAATACTAACTGCACATAACCCCTTTCTATATTCCTCTCTCTCTCACACACACACACACACAGAGTTCAGCATCGATATAGGTAGCGGGAAGCTCCGCCAAGGCGGAAACACTCCGGTGAAGTGAAATTGAATAAACCAATGCAACCAGTGTTCAATTCTAATGTATCTATGATCTATCTTTTATGAATTAACTTTGGTCTGACTTTGTTCTGGCCACATTGAACTGTCGGCAAAATATTCAATTCAATTCAATTTATTGTGCTTATAGAGCGCCAAAACATTACACATGTATCATGGCGTTTTACAGAATGTAGGCAATCAGAGAAAAAGGAAAGAAAGGAAGAAAAGAAAAGAAAGAGAGAGGCCCATGGGTAACAGGGGCGAGGAAAAACTCCCTAGAATTGGAGATACATATAGGAAAAAACCTCGGGCAGATCCACGACTCAAGGGCCTGACCCATCTGCCTAGGGTCAATACAGGACAGTAAGGTCTGTATACATGACAAATGCATATGACAGTCAGGTGTTAAAAGCACTTGAGCTGAAAGTTACAAGAGGTGGGGTGATTACGTATCCGGTTTGATAATTCATTAATCCTGATTTAGTGACAGAAAGTTCAAATAGTCCAGCGTTGGATTTGTCCAGGGGAAGGGAGTTGTCAAGGGGCATGTGGTGGGTCGGCAGACGGGCCAGGAATCCGGGCAGAGTTGTCATAGGCAGGTGATGGGTCGCTAGGCTGTACGGGCCAGGAATCCAGATAGGGGGACCGTAATAGAGCAGTTGAGGATGGGACTTCAGGTGAGATGGGTGAGGAGGGCCAACACATGGATGGTTGATGACTGGTGATGATATACCTCACAAGTGAGGTACAGTAAGGGGAAAGAAAGAGAGATAAAAAATACGCTGTCAAACTCGTACCCAGAGAGTTATTTCACGCTAGTTGGTACAAATTCCCCTCTTCCCCTTGTGAGCCTGCAGCTCTTAGTCGACCTGTGCCAGCAGCAAGATTTTACACTTACAGCATACAGCATACATCCCAAGCTTCCTCTCTGGGTTCCTCTTGACCTTTAAGTGTGCAGTGCAAGTACATATATGGCGCATGACTCAGCGTGTGCCAGGGCGCGGCGAAGCCTCATTCTCACGTATACCCTCATTGTGCTCAGCCAAATGATCAGTCTCCCCGGCACCTCAGCACTGTCACTGCAACAGTTACTTAGTCATGCTGAGTTTTGCTCTACTCCTGCATAGATTTGCTTGATGTGCTAAACCCACGGAGATTGCTTTTGGAGGCTTTTATGGAATAATCAAATGCAGATCTAGAATTTAATTGACAGATGTTTATACCTTCAAGTAACAAAATTCTAATCCCTTATTTGAGATCATGCTTCTCAGGCGTGAGCTGTAATATAATGTGTCTAATACTACATATGCGCTTTTTTTTTCATTTCAGTCCATTTATACCTTTTTACAGTAAATACACACAAGGTGCAACTCAAAATCAGACTGTTTGTTTTCACAGTCTCATATTGTCAAGATGTATTAGCCAACATGTTACCTTTCTGTTAAAGAAAATTTGTTTAATATTGGGATTTGTTTAATAATCTTTCTACACAGAGATGAAATAGTCTTTTCACAGACATCTGACAAAAAAAAAATCTCTTGTATTTCAATTTGTTCAATATACATTTTTAGTTGTAGACATTCCAAGGTTTTGTTCTCTTTCTGTGAGCAACATCTGCTATTCCAAATGTTTATTTCAGAGTGCAAACACACTCATTACCACACACACACACATATACACACATCAAGAAATAGCAACATCACTGACAGTTTGCATCTTTCTGAGAACAACACCAGTGACCTTAACTTAATTCCATAAGTATGCCGTCTCCATGGTGATGTGACTGTAGCAGTTTAGTTTACGTTCACAACCTCAGCCACCCGCCCCGTCCTTCTCCATATTCAACATCCATGCCGGTGCTCGGCAGCTGGCGGAGATGACGTGCCCTGGCCGGAGGATCTTTGCCTGCTGCCGTGATCCCAGCGCTCCCAAGGCCCAGGTGAGAGAGCTCACACACACACACACACACTCTCCCAGCGCTCCCAAGGCCCAGGTGAGAGAGCTCACACACACACACACACACACACACACACACACTCTCCCAGCGCTCCCAAGGTCCAGGTGAGAGAGCTCACACACACACACACACACACACACTCTCCCAGCGCTCCCAAGGCCCAGGTGAGAGAGCTCACACACACACACACACACTCTCCCAGCGCTCCCAAGGCCCAGGTGAGAGAGCTCACACACACACACACACACACACGCCAGCCCTACCCTACCCCTTCTACCAGTGAGATCACACACACACACACACTCCCAGTGATCCCAGTGCTTCCAAGGCCCAGGTGAGAGAATTCAGCAGAGCTCAGATGAAAAGGGAACCAAGCTCTTGCTTTTGTTTCCTGTTGGCTGGTTTTAACGTGCGCACACACTTTCATGTGTTACAGAGTCTGCAGGAGCTGGCCAAGAAGCACCCTGGAGTCATTCACGTTATCCGCCTTGGTAGCAAAGCATTTGAACTCTCTTTCTTTAGTTTCCACTATAGAATATTCCAAAAGAAATCAACACGTTAACTAAGGATGCCGTTGATGAATGATGAGTGATAGACTTGATGTTTGGCTGCTGTTTCGCTCAGACACCAGCGACCCATGCAGCGTGAAGGAGTCTGCCAAGCAAGTGAGCTCGGCCCTGGGCAAGAGTGGACTCAACCTGCTGGTGAACAACGCTGGCGTGCTGGTCCATGGCAACATGCAGACCACAGGAGTCAAGGAGATGCAGGATGCCTTCAACACCAACATCATGGGCAGGGCTGTACGTTAACTTTTTTTGCAAGTAGCACTGGTGCTACAGAGGTTAAAAGTTTTGTAGCACCAGCCACAAATTCTGTAGCATCGATATAAAACCTCTAAAATCTCTAAAAACAATCAGTTCATCACAGTTCATCAATTGTGGTTGGGATCTAGGCCTACTGCAACTGGATTGATAAAAGACCATGTACTTGTAAACATCTCACCTGGCTACATTGTGTTTGAGATGAACAAAAGCTATCAGCATGATATGTTATTTAGTTGTTGTGTTTTTGTAAAAACAAAAAAACAATCCCTGACAGTTCCATGCAGTTAGCAGCTAGACGTTTCAATGGGTATCAGCAAGACAGGTCATGCCATTGATTTTTTGTTAATTTTTCTTATTCATGGAAGTCCGTTAATTTATTTTTGAATAAGTAAAAGATATGCTGAAGATTTTATTCCACTAAGATTTAATTCACGTTTAGTTCATATTTCTAAGTTTTTAGATTAGTGTAACCCTACATTCAACCTTATTGTCATTGCACGAGTGAAATACCGTAATTACAGTGGTGCAAATGAGTAGGCTAACTGACATGTCAAATGCATCCCTAGACTGTTCCATACACATAAACTACAGTAGGTAGCCTAGATAGCTGAAGGTCTGTGGCTAACGCAGTCGTAATTAAAGTGTCGTGAAGGTTTTTTCGGAACCGATCTTGTATAGGTTATTAAGCACTACTAAGCGAGACTGTTGCGCATGAAGTGGGCTCATATTTGACAGATAGAAGCGAACGTCCCGGTGGACTTTTTTCTTCTAAGTTTTAGATCTGAATGGTGTTGTTTGGATAAGTTGTTCGTTTTAAACTGAACTAAAAATGCAAAGCAACAAGGCGATTGCCACAAACTTCTACCTCTGCTTGCCTAATCTAATCACCTCAGCCCGGCCCGGTCGGAAGATACTTTCGCTTTAGGCTAAACGTATCTATCACTTGTTTGATTCGCGAGGATAATTTGCAAGGTGTTGTTTGTTTTGGATTTGGATTTGGATACTAGGCCTACAAACAAGTAGACATAGTTTTTAATCGTGTAGACTGCAACTAAGTTGAAATCAAAGTAGCCTACATCGATTCCCCTCTCACAGAAGTAGTCTATACATACGCACTTCAAACAAACAAACGTTTCACCGGGAGCCTACACCGGGCTCGTAACGAAGAGCTCCGTTCACGACGCGCAAATTTTTTTTTTTTTTTACGTAGCCTAAGCGCCGCTATCACATCTGGTGTAGCCAGTTGCACTGATCACAGTAGAAGGTAATTGCTGTAGCCTCCCTGTCAGTCTCACACACATGCATTGTATTGCAATAAGCAAAACTGTATACTGTAGCACCAGTGCTACCTTGGTAAATCATCCATCGCACAAACTAATTTTTTTGTAGCATGTGCGACATATATGTCGCACTGTACAGCCCTGATCATGGGGCCTATGATGGTCACCAAGGTAATGGCCAAAAGAGGAAGCTTGGGTGATACACAATGTCTCTTACTTATTCTTACTTGCTTGTTCATTTGGCTGATGCTTTGTCCAAAGCGATTTACATATGTCAATTATTACAAGGGCCAGTCTCCTCAGAGCAACTCAGGCTTAAGTGCCTTGCTCAAGTGCCATAACATTGGCAGCCGGGAATTGAACCAACAACTTTTCTGGCTACTGCATGCTAGCCCAGCTCCTTAGCACACCACCGCCATTCTAATTCTAAGAGAGAGGTATAGATCTCTCTCTCTCTCTCTCTTTCTTTCTGTGTCTCTGCATCTTTCTCTCTCTCTCTCTCTCTCTTTCGCTCTGTTAACCTTTTCCTCTCAATCCTGTAATTAGGAGTTCCTGCCATATCTGCGTGAGGCAGCGAAGAGCAGTGGGAAGACAGGGATGTCCTGCGGCAAAGCGGCCGTGGTCAACATCTCCTCAGCACTGGCCTCCATGGCAACTGTTCCTGAGACGTACTCTCTGTACTTCCCTGGAATCTCATACCGCATTAGCAAGGTACAGGCAGCGGCACGCTGTCACTTTTATCATATGCTTGAGTCCAGTCATTCTCTGTGCTACAGTGAACAATCAATCCATTATGTTCACAGTAAAGCTATGGCGGGCATATGTGTGTGTGTGTGTGTGTGTGTGTGCATGGGCGGATTATGAACATTTTTAATTTGTTTGATGTGATTTCCTGTATTCTGGTGCATTTTAGGGATGGCCAATAAATTCAATTCTCAGTCGTTCTCCTGACGGCAACAACTCTCTATAGCTGCTTTATGTTATGCTGCTTGTTATGTTGTTCAGATATACGGCCCAACCGCTTGACATCAGTAGAACATGCAGACTTACACCTATGTCTGAAAGCATCTTATGTTTTCTGTCTGAGTAATGCCATCTGTGGATATACACCTGGGCACACTTCAGCTGATCAGAGGCATTAGTGACACTTCATTTAGCTGTGGAGCATAGATAGATAGATAGATAGATAGGAACAAGGTTTTTTGTTTGCAAAAAGATATGCAAAGAACAGAATATTGTGAAAGGCCTTCATACTGTAATTGCATTGTTGGGGCATAATGCACTTTGAAAGGTAAAGTAATATCATACGAAAGTAGTAAGATAAGCACAGTTTTCTACAAGAAACAATATAATATCCTTTGTATAGTATTCAATATCCCATTTAATATCCTTTACAGTGTTAACTTTCCATAAAGTAAACTGAAAACTGAATGTTTACATAGTATTGTATTATACTGCATGCACTCCAGAATATTAGACCAGAAGCTACAATATGGATTACTCAGTGATGGGCTACTTGATATGTTTAGTGCGCTAAGCTGCCAGCTACTCTACAATAAATTCAGCTTCGCTACACAGAAGCTACCATTAATACCACCCATAAAAATGTAGCAAGCTAAGTTACAAACTGTCAAAAGTAGCTTGATAGGCTTCGTTAGTAGCTACTTTCAGTTAATCAAACTGCATGCCAAGTCAATGCAATTTTAGTCATCAACACAACTGTCAGTCAGATGAAGGCTAAAATATGATTTATTCATTGAACAATATAGCCCAATACACAAAAAATAAATACAAATCAGAGCACGAACGTGTGTTCGTATGTTTGTGTTGGATGTCGTTGGCATCGACAGGAACTTTTTCTTTGGATTACACAGAAGGCATCTGAAAATATATTTATTTTCGCTGGTCTCGAGACTCTTGACTAAAGTCACGTACTTTTGAAGGTATGGCCACGGTGGCCAAGACATTCTGTCTTTTCCCTCCAGTGTCAAGCTAGTAGCGACGCTACTGCACATCACTGGGATTACTGTAACACTCTTATTTGTTGTGGCATCAGCTGCTGAAATGAACTACTACTTCTTCTCCCACGCAGGCAGGTCTGAACATGCTGACAGTCTGTAACTCAGTGGAATTCAAGGAAGACGGGATCCTGTTTACTCTCCTGCACCCAGGATGGGTGCGCACCGACATGGGGGGAGAAGGGGTAAGTGTCTGTCTAGAGTGATATCATTTGACCGATGGTGTTACAGTTTCAGGTTACAAGGCTGCAGTTACAGTGTGCATTTGTTCATGACTGGATTTAATGATCCACAATTAATTAATTATTATGTTAATGTCTTAATTAATGTCTTAATCAAGTTGTTCTTTTGTGGGGTCTCAGGTGTAGGCTATTATTGTTTATATATGTTTTATATGCATATTGCACATGTTATATTCAGAGATTATCTTCTTTTTTAAAATTTGTAGCTCATTGTAAAACTTAAACTTAAAAATGTGTAGTGTAGGGTGTGTAACACACTGTATGACTGAATATGTGATTTATTGCTGGTTAACAGGGTGCCATTGATGCCCAGGAGAGCGTTGGTGGTCTGCTGCGTGTCATGGATTCCCTGACAGATAAACATAACGGAGCTTTTCTGGACTACAACGGACAACCAATGCCCTGGTGATAATGAAGGAATGAGCAATGTTTCACGGCGCCTCATGTTGTAACTTCATCTGTCTGGTTACGATCCAGCTCAAGCATCAAAATGAAATATTTGTTGCGGAGATACTATATGTTTGGCTTTGTGCTACTGTTCTACACGGTCTCTTTCTCTAAGTCGCTTTGGATAAAAAATGTCAGCTAAATGAATAAATGCACATATGTATAAATGTAGGACTATTAAGCATGCAATAAAGTTAGATAAAAACATGTTGTGTGTACATTTGTTATTCTGCTGAGTTAGTCCGTTACAGCAGATGGATTATGAACACAAAATAATTATGACCACCGCTTTTTTTTTCCCCCTCGTCATCTACTTCCTAAATTTTTGGTCAACGATACCCGGGACACCGAAACACCGGAGCACATGAAATTTGGTGGGCATATAGCCCCACTAGATGTTTATGGAAAAAAATTGTTTGGTCCCCAGCCCCGGGGGCTTACACACTCTCTCTCTCACACACACACACACACACACACACACACACACACACACACACACACACACGCACACACACACACACTCATTACTCCACACTTTACATTCACACACACATTCATTACTCCACACTTCCGAAAACCACAATGGATAGCTTACGGTTTTACAGCATTGTGGCTTGTGTATTCATGGTAGGATGATTTTCAGTTGAAATTTGATTTTTAGCAATGTATAAACATTGACAGACTGGAGCTTAATTATTGAAAATGAATTATTTCATTATGTCTTCATTATGTTTCTATGTTTTTTAAGGGTCTTGTTTTTGTAACACTTTACTTCTTTAGTATACCAAACTACCAAATGTTACTGTTCACTGAACTGCTTGACTGATTTTTATAATGATATTCTGATTGGCGAAACTCAAGAACATTTTGCATGTTTTGATTGAAGTCAACGGCCCTAGTGGCATGATCCATAATGAGTCCAAAATGGCAAAAGCGCAGCAGCGCCAACTAGCGATTGTTGTCAAAACCGCAATGGTGTTTCGCCTCTTGTTATTTCTGTAGGCCTACTCTTTGATCTTACTGGCCCACCCATGTTTGATTAGATTATAGGATTGTGTGCTTGCTATTGAATTAACAAAATGATTTTGCCTTATAATTACATTAGCTCTAGTTCCTCCATTGACAGAAAATTCTAAATTCTTACACTTAAACAAAATTCTTACACTTAAAATACACATAAAATACTGTTTTTTTGTTTCATCTATATTTATCTGATGAAATAAGTACAAAGACAGGGTCCTGGGAACATAGGACCAAGACTTTGATCTGGTTCACGAAATGAAAACAAAAACCAGAAACCTTTGATGTTTTGCTAGGAACAGAAACAAAACCAAAAACTACATTTTTTTAATGTTCCCGGAACAGAATTGTTTATCTAAAATAATGATAACCAGTTAATACCGTTATTTTTTGACAAGATTTCTGTGCAATATGACTTGGTGAGGTTCACTTCCGGTCATTCACTCATCGGGAGAAATGTAATAGAGAAGCTGCCACCAAGTAGCCTAGTCAAGATCGTATACCCATAGGCTTTTGGCCACCAAGTAGCCTAGTCAAGATCGTATACCCATAGGCTTTTGGATGTACAGTATGTAAGAACTACAGTGATGCAATGCTTTGTGGTTGTGTATTTTTGATGCACTGATTGGGCCCTGACCAGGTTTGGTCAATTTAAGTTCTCAATGACAGCATGTAGCCTGCCCTGTTTGTCATTTACACCAATTGAGCTATGTCAGAAAATACATTAAAAACAATTGTGGCAAGGTCATATTTTCACATGCAAATTAAGTTTCTGGCAAACAGTTGTAGTTAACTTTTGGCAGTTAGGTTTGTAACCAGAAGTTCACTGGAAGTTTGCCATTATTGGCTAAGTGTGGTGGCAAATCACTGGCGAACACTGGCAAACTTCTCTTTGTTGCCAGAACTTTGCTGCAAGTTTGCCTCTAGCGGCAAACTTCTGGCAATATTTTCTAGTGAACTCATTTGTTTCCCACAAATCACCCACAAGTTTGCTGCAAATCTGCTGCAAACATTTCATTTTTTGCAAGGGTGATGCACCTAATTTGACAGGTCTGGACTGCAGACAGGCCATTTTAGCACCTGGGCTCTTCCTCTATAGAGAAATACTGTTTAATATTATGTGCAGAATTAATGTTGGCATTGTTTTCCTGACATATTCAAGGTGTTCCCCAAAAAAGGCATTACCTGGATGGCAGTATATGTTGCTCAAAACCTGTATACATCATTCAGAATGGATTTTGCCTGGCCAGATGTGCAAGATGGCCATGCTGTAGGCACTCATGCACCTCCACACCATCTAGGTTTTGAAATGAGCACTATAACGAGTTGGATAGGCCCTTGGACAGGCCCTCTCCTCTTTAGCCCAGCGGAGTCCATGATTTCCAAAAAGAATGCCAAATGATAATTGATCTCACCACAGGACCTTTTCCTCTTTTCAGTCCATCTTAAACCAGCTCAGGCCCAGATAAGACAGTGGTATTTCTGTATCACCTCTAAACACAATTTCTTCTTTTGCAGGGTAAAGTCTAGCATTTGTGAATTGAGTATCAAACTGTGCTCATAAACATGGTTATCAGAGGTTTACCTGAGCCTGTTCAATGATTTTCATTACAGAAACAGGTCTGGTTTTAATGCAGTGCCATCTGAGGTCCCAAAGACCACGGCCATCCAATAATGTTTTTCAGCTCTGTCCCTTGTTTGCAAAGATTTCTCTGGATTCTCTGAATATTTTAATAGATGATGAACTCCCCAAATACTTCACAGTTTCATGTTAAGAAGCATTAAAATATATATTGTTTCATCATTTGTCCACAAAGGTTTACACAGAGTGATGAGTACCTCTACATCTTTACTTCTAAGAGACTCTGCCTTTCTGGAATGCTCTTTTTCATACTCAATCATGTTGCCAGTTAATTAGTTGTCAATTATTCTTCATTTTGTTTTCTTTATCATTACACAACTTTTCCAGCATTTTCTTGGCCCCGTCCCAACTTTTTTTGAAATGTGTTGCTGGTATCAAATTCAAAATTGACATATATTTTCATGGAATAGTCATTTATGTCATTCTCAACATTTCAACATATGTTGTCTGCATCCTTTATGCAGCTAAATATGAGTTTACTTAATTTGCAGATTATCACATACTTTTTTATTTGCATTTTACACAACGTCCCAACTTTTTCTGATTTGGGGTTGTATTCAAAGATGTGATAAATATATAAAATAAAATATAAAATATAAAATATATAAAATTAAAATTATTTCCATATAAATAATTAACGTTAGAAGTACCTAAATGGACATGATAAAGGTGGTGGATTTGACTCCAGGCCATAGTGTTTAGAAATAAATAGTTTTTCATCTAGATTTAGAAATCTCACCAGTGCCTGCTTCCTTATACATGTAATGGAAGGCCATTCCAATGATAGGGTGCAAGGATGGCAAATAAATGCTCTTTAACCGGCTCCTATTGCCAGCAAGAGGGCTTGCCAGTGTATATGGGCTAATAAGCTCCTTTGAATAATGTGGTTCAAGTCCATTTAAGGCCTTAAAAGTTAAACCGAAAAAAGTAGAACCGTAAAATCAGCTCTGGCTTCTACTGGTGTAGAAATATTAATGCAAGTGCTGGGTAAATGTCTTAGTTTTAGTCAATAGTCTTGCTACAAATGGCAGTAGCCTTGAAGTTAATCTAAAATTTTAGATAAGGGTCAAAAATGGCTCCAAAGTTTTTGTAGAAGTTTCTAAATGTGGTTGGTCTCACAACTAATGACTCTGTTCTGTTAGCATTTAACAATAGACAAGTTAATACCCATCCTTTTATTATGACCGCCGCTAGCGAAGCTAGCGAAGAGGTCATATAGGGATTGTCAAATTGTTTTTGTTTTTTTTCCCGTCATCTACTTCCTGAAATTTTGGTCAACGATACCCGGGGCACCAAAACACCGGGGCACATGAAATTTGGTGGGTATGTAGCCCCACTAGACTTTTACGGAAAAATTTCGTTTGGTCCCCGGGGGCCACTCCCCCTCCGCGCTGGGCCCCCCGAAACCCAAAAAATTCAGTTTTTCCTAAATAACTACCTGAACCGTGGCACCGAGGATGAAGAAATTTTTATGGTATGTTGGTCTCAAGGGCCCACATCAACCTAGCCCATAATCACTCATTTGTGATTTGCACCCCCCCGGTAAAAAATGAAAATGCAATATCATTCTGCTTTAATCACCCCTCTCTTCAGTAAAGATGTTCAGAACTGCACCAAATTGTATGTGTATGATTAACCTGACATTCTCTGGGGGTATGCCAAGTTTCGTAGAATTTCATCCATGGGGGGGTCTAAATAATTAAGTTATGTGTACATTTAGTGACTGTACACTCATTGGCCTGTAGATGGTGGTGCACACATATACACATGCACACACACACACAGGCACCCACATACTATCGGTATTAGAACGGCCGATACATAATTACAAATTCAGTAGGATTAAAAGAAAGCCAAAATAAATATTCATCATTATCATCATGGCTGCATTTCCAGTATTGGCGATAATTAGTCGTTTGTCCACTAGATGGCGCATCGTTGCAGTGAGACGTAATTTTGTTGGAAGTTAATCTAAAGTGGGTTGGAAAGACACTATGCTTCCTACAAGGACAAGACTGTAGGCTACAGTAGTTTAACGCAGAGAACGTCTAAGGGTAGGATGATTTCTGCATGACATGTAATTCCCATTTCCTCTTGAAGCCGAAATAAATCTGAGAATGTTTATCGGACATGCTTGTTTTTTACTGCAGGTAGGCTACGTTAATCCTATCAATAGCAGAACGTAGGTAAAACTAGATGTACCGCGTAGCGGTACAAAATATGACCGCCGCTCAGTCCTGCACATCCATTCCGCGAAAATAAATCATATTAATGAATTTGTCTCCATCTTCTACTCCATCCCCCACTCTTGAAACTTTTGTGTATGCTTGTTTCGAATGTGTGTTTGCACACATTCCGCACACAAAGTAGCCTACTGGCGCTGCAAAGGTGAATAGATTTGTTTCTGGGCCAAAAAATCTGTAACATTGTTATAAAACCTTTAAAATCTCTAAACAATCACAAGTAGGGCAGTTCATCATAGTCCATCCATTGCAACTGGACTGATGAAAGGTACACCTGTAGGCTACATTGTATTTGGGAAAAGCAGAAGGTAGCAGCATAATATATTTATTTATTTATTATTAAACTAAAACAATCCCTGTCAGTTCCATGCAGTTTTCAACAGCTATCAAGAAGAGAGGTCATGTCATGGATTTTTGTGAATGTTTCTTCTTCTACATATGCATAGGTTTAGTCATCTAGTTCAAATTATATTCAGCTTTATTGTCAATGCACAAATTAAATACCAGTAGTCTAAAACAAAATGCCGTTTTACCCAGTGGTGCAAATAACTGACATGTCCAAAAGGGCCTTCATGAAATGCGTTGCGAGACTGTTCATACACATTTTAACGGGCAAAGTTGAAGAGCTACTCTCCGTTATTGTTTGTGCAAATAATATGCTGATTCATGTTCCCTTGCATTTTGCAACCATGAGGTCCATGGTTAAGCTCAATCTTTTGACGCAATCTTTTGATTTTCACCCAGCCTAGTCCATGGTAGGCGCCCGATAGAAATATTGTTTAATTTTGCGATTGAGATATCCACGCACTGGCGCCCCCCCTGCGACGTGTTCGCCCCCCGGTTTTAGAGCTATTCTAAATGCAAAAATGCATAGACATTGCATGACAAAACCGTGACTGTTAACAAACTATAAGCTATATAAGGTAGGCCCTATGCTAGGCCTATTACACAACACAAATTGTCACCAGGCTATGCTGGCGACCCAAATAAAATCTCCGTTGGAACCAATGGCTTACACCTTACAGTATCAAGCTGCCACCTCTTGGCGAAAAGTTAATAGTTTTGCATATCAGTAGTAATACATTTCACGTAGCTGTGAATCACGGAAAGGGCGAATGAAGTGGACACTTCTAAATGGAACCCAACCCACTGTACAGTAACTCAAGGTCTGTGGCTAAAGCAGCCATAATGAAAGCGTTATCATTGTTTGGATACTTCACACACACGTGTTTTTTAATCGCATAGACTACAACTACCAAGCTGGAATCAAAGCACATCGACTCCCCTCTCACACCCTAAACACGCACTTCGAGCAAACAAAAAGCGCCTCAGTCTCACGGAATAGCCATAGGCAAAACTGTATCTGACCGGTGTAACGTTGGTACTAAATCATCCATCGCAAAGAATGATTTTTGTAGCACGTGCAACAAATATGTGTAGGTACAGCCCTGCCCTGAATACATCTCAACGTGCGCTCTAAAACATCTGGTTTAAATGGAGATGTAGATCATCACGGGATCATAGACAGGTTATCTTTCAGGTAGCCTAGGCCTATATATTTTCCATTAAAAAACCATCACGTAGCGAACGTGTTGTGGCTAACTCACTTAGCTCCTGTTAGTAGCCTAGGTTATGGTCATAAGCAAATGAGATGACAGTCGAAAGATACAATTAGTGCTGTTATCGATTTGCTTGGTAGCCTATAAACGCATTTATGGTTTTCCACAAATACATCAATAATCAAATTGGCCTCCATCACTCAACCATGCTAACGGTAACATTATTTTACCTACGTTCTGCTATTGATAGGATTAACGTAGCCTACCTGCAGTAAAAAACAAGCATGTCCGATAAACATTCTCAGATTTATTTCGGCTTCAAGAGGAAATGGGAATTACATTTCATGCAGAAATCATCCTACCCTTAGACGTTCTCTGCGGTAAACTACTGTAGCCTACAGTCTTGTCCTTGTAGGAAGCATAGTGTCTTTCTAACCCACTTTAGATTAACTTCCAACAAAATTACGTCTCACTGCAACGATGCGCCATCTAGTGGACAAACGACTACTTATCGCCAATACTGGAAATGCAGCCATGATGATGATGATGAATATTTATTTTGGCTTTCTTTTAATCCTACTGAATTTGTAATTATGTATCAGCCGTTCTAATACCGATAGTATGTGGGTGCCTGTGTGTGTGTGTGCATGTGTATATGTGTGCACCACCATCTACAGGCCAATGAGTGTAGAGTCACTAAATGTACACATAACTTAATTTTTTAGACCCCCCCATGGATGAAATTCTACGAAACTTGGCATACCCCCAGAGAATGTCAGGTTAATCATACACATAAAATTTGGTGCAGTTCTGAACGTCTTTACTGAAGAGAGGGGCGATTAAAGCAGAATGATATTGCATTTTCATTTTTTACCGGGGGGGTGCAAATCACAAATGAGTGATTATGGGCTAAGTTGATGTGGGCCCTTGAGACCAACATACCATAAAAATTTCTTCATCCTCGGTGCCACGGTTCAGGTAGTTATTTAGGAAAAACTGCATTTTTTGGGTTTCGGGGGGCCCAGCGCGGAGGGGGAGTGGCCCCCGGGGACCAAACGAAATTTTTCCGTAAAAGTCTAGTGGGGCTACATACCCACCAAATTTCATGTGCCCCGGTGTTTCGGTGCCCCGGGTATCGTTGACCAAAATTTCAGGAAGTAGATGACGGAAAAAAAAAAAAAAAAAAAAAAAAAAAAAAAAAAAAAAAAACTTTGACAATCCCTATATGACCGCTTCGCTAGCTTCGCTAGCGGCGGTCATAATAATGTTACCGTTAGCATGGTTGAGTGATGGAGGCCAATTTGATTATTGATGTATTTGTAGAAAACCATAAATGCGTTTATAGGCTACCAAGCAAATCGATAACAGCACTAATTGTATCTTTCGACTGTCATCTCATTTGCTTATGACCATAACCTAGGCTACTAACAGGAGCTAAGTGAGCTAGCCACAACACGTTCGCTACGTGATGGTTTTTTAATGGAAAATATATAGGCTACCTGAAAGATAACCTGTCTATGATGCACCCTAAACACCGGGCTGGGACATTTCTGCTCAAGGTCTCAAAAAGCATCTGAGTCAACGTTCATTCCCAAACACCCATATAGGCTACTTCAATCCTCTATTTTCAAAGGTGATTCAAGTAAGGAAGAGCATGGCTCAAAGTAAAGTAACTGAAACTACATCAATTCGTCAAAGTGAATAATTTGTGTCAACTCGCCGCAATGTAGATTTATTAACGCACCCGTGATGATCTACAATCTCCATTTAAACCAGATGTTTTAGAGCGCACGTTGAGATGTATTCAGGGCAGGGCTGTACCTACACATAATTGTTGCACGTGCAACAAAAATCATTCTTTGCGATGGATGATTTAGTACCAACGTTACACCGGTCAGATACAGTTTTGCCTATGGCTATTCCGTGAGACTGAGGCGCTTTTTGTTTGTTCAAAGTGCGTGTTTAGGGTGTGAGAGGGGAGTCGATGTGCTTTGATTCCAGCTTGGTAGTTGTAGTCTATGCGATTAAAAACACGTGTGTGTGAAGTATCTAAACAATGATAACGCTTTCATTATGGCTGCTTTAGCCACAGACCTTGAGCTACTGTACAGTGGGTTGGGTTCCATTTAGAAGTGTCCACTTCATTCGCCCTTTCCGTGATTCACAGCTACGTGAAATGTATTACTACTGATATGCAAAACTATTAACTTTTCGCCAAGAGGTGGCAGCTTGATACTGTAAGGTGTAAGCCATTGGTTCCAAAGGAGATTTTATTTGGGTCGCCAGCATAGCCTAGTAACAATTTGTGTTGTGTAATAGGCCTAGCATAGGGCCTACCTTATATAGCTTATAGTTTGTTAACAGTCACGGTTTTGTCATAACTCCCTCTATGCATTTTTGCATTTAGAATAGCTCTAAAACCGGGGGGCGAACACGTCACAGGGGGGGCGCCAGTGCGTGGATATCTCAATCGCAAAATTAAACAATATTTCTATCGGGCGCCTACCATGGACTAGGCTGGGTGAAAATCAAAAGATTGCGTCAAAAGATTGAGCTTAACCATGGACCTCATGGTTGCAAAATGTAAGGGAACATGGATCAGCATATTATTTGCACAAACAATAACGGACAGTAGCTCTTCAACTTTGCCCGTTAAAATGTGTATGAACAGTCTCGCAACGCATTTCATGAAGGCCCTTTTGGACATGTCAGTTATTTGCACCACTGGGTAAAACGGCATTTTGTTTTAGACTACTGGTATTTAATTTGTGCATTGACAATAAAGCTGAATATCATTTGAACTAGATGACTAAACTTATGCATATGTAGAAGAAGAAACATTCACAAAAATCCATGACATGACCTCTCTTCTTGCTAGCTGTTGAAAACTGCATGGAACTGACAGGGATTGTTTTGTTTAATAATAAATAAATAAATACATTATGCTGCTGCCTTCTGCTTTTCCCACATACAATGTAGCCTACAGGTGTACCTTTCATCAGTCCAGTTGCAATGGATGGACTGTGATGAACTGCCCTACTTGTGATTGTTTAGAGATTTTAAAGGTTTTATAACAATGTTACAGATTTTTTGGCCCAGAAACAAATCTATTCACCTTTGCAGCGCCAGTAGGCTACTTTGTGTGCGGAATGTGTGCAAACACACATTCCAAACAAGCATACACACAAAAGTTTCAAGAGTGGGGGATGGAGTAGAAGATGGAGACAAATTCATTAATATGATTTATTTTCGCGGAATGGATGTGCAGGACTGAGCGGCGGTCATATTTTGTACCGCTACGCGGTACATCTAGTTCCATTTCTGATAGATAGATGCATAGGTGCATCATACCAATATATCCAGTTCTCACATTTCTCGTCTTACATCTTTACTTTGGTTCAGGAAAGATATGTTAATTAATGATCAACTACAAGCCATTTTATGATCCATACAAAAATCTTAACCAAGAACTTTGCTCTAGGTTCATACTCTCACTTTCTCACTCTGATCGACAGCAACCAGATTAAAGGTAAAGACATCTACGCATTTTCAATGCACTGAATCTTGGAACATGAATTACAATAATGCACATGGTCAATATTAGCAGTTGGTATAGCATATTGAGTGATTTAGTTAGTGCAAAGGGTGATACTGTTGGATAGTCCATTAAAAAAACAATATAGGTCAATTGAACTGTTTTTCTGTTCATTTCTCATAAAATTGTGACGATATTTTTCATCACCTTATTAATTGAGATTTTAAAAAGTTCCTATTGCTATTGGGCTTTTCTGTAGTATGAATGACGTGCTTATTTCCTTGTGGCAGACCTTTATGTTAGAGCCTGTGATGCAAAAGTGAATCTAGCCACCTGCTAAAGGTGAGATTTTTAGTGTTACAAATCTACACATTTGTAAATATCTTTTCATTAAAAGTTTTCTGCTGCCATCCTGGCAAACTGTATTTTTCAGTAAGCTATATCAGATTGTCTGTCATTTTAAAAATAATGTATTATCTTTTACATTTTAAAATGATAAACTATTTGAAAGATGCTCACATATTTCTTATGTTTTTAAAAGACCTGCTGGGAATAGTGATGGCAGCCAGTGCACCATTTCCCCGTAAGTGGAACTCCCCCTGTTCTTACTTTGTAATGGATTAATCCATATCAGAACATTGGTATTCCCCAAATCCTCTTTGTCCAGCTTTAACAACTTTCTGTTTCATGTTCAGACACCAGTAATCATTTAATTTCCAGGTTTGATTATTCAGTCTGGTGCAATGATTTCTGTAGATACCAGACTGGAACCTTGTTCAAAGTGTCTCTCTCTTTCTCTCTCTCTCAGCACATGCCCATTATCTCCGTGAGATCAGACTTGTCCTGCTGGGGT
Source organism: Alosa pseudoharengus (assembly GCF_046254945.1). Taxonomy (NCBI): domain Eukaryota; kingdom Metazoa; phylum Chordata; class Actinopteri; order Clupeiformes; family Clupeidae; genus Alosa; species Alosa pseudoharengus. The sequence continues at coordinate 4,554,320 of NW_027468587.1, read as the reverse complement.
CTGTAGATGAAGGGAAGAGATCCGCTGGAAACACCATCCTGGGAAGAGAGGAGTTTAGCTCTCAGAAAACTGCTGAATGTGTGACAAAACATGGATGGGTGGGACCAAGACAGGTCGCTGTTATTAACACACCAGGCTGGGGCAGAGAGCAGCGTCTTTCTCAAACCCCCGCGAATGTTAGACAGCAGCTTTTGCAGAGTGTGTTTCCTCCAGGAGCCCATGCTCTCATCTTGGTCATACGTGCAGACAGGAAGTTCACAGAGTCCAACAGGGTAGCACTGCAAGATCATATGGAGCTTCTTGGGGAGGGGGTGTGGAATCACACCATTGTGCTGTTTACCTGTGGGGACTGGCTGGGTGACACCCCGATTGAGCAGTTCATTCATAGTGAAGGTATGCCTCTCCAGTGGGTTGTGGAGAAAAGTAGCTATAAGTATTACTGCATCAATAATAGCGACAGAGCAGATACCACCCAAGTCACAAGGCTGCTTGAGCTGATAGAGATGATGGTGGCAGGAAACCAAGGCCATTTTGAACTTGACAAAGAGACACATGACAGAGAGACAGAGAGAGTACAAGCTCAAGAACAAGCGATACGAGAAATGCAACAGAAGGCTGAGCAAATGAGGATGAAATGGGGCGCTCAACCACGACCCTAGAGAAAAGTGACCACGACCCTAGAGAAAAGTGACTTGCTCTCACTATTGTGTTTCATTACCATCTTTGTTTATCTTAAAGAAATACTCTATACTATTTAGAGTTGTTAATTGCATTGGTTTTGCTATTTTGCATTAAAATGTAATTATTATATATTTTTTTATCGAGAGTGGTCTAGCAGAGCCCCCCTGCCTGAATCTGACTAGCTAAGAGTAAGACCCAAATCAAGAGGACACTCAATTTCATATGGAAGCCACACAAGTAGAAAGTATTAGAACTATCAGCTGTACAAAAAACTCTTCAACAATCTGTAAAGCTAGTGTGCAGCATCTAGTGGAGAAATTACTGAATTGTAACCAACTGAATGCCACTCCATTTCCATGCCAAACAGATAGATGGCTGAAATGGCTCATGTTTTACATGTTCTGTGTGTACGATTATTTGGTTTGTTTTGTTTGTTTAAGTATTTGTTTGATTTCTGAATTTGTTGAATGCCAAAACTTTGTAAACCAGCTTCGGTAGGCCTATACCTTACTGCTGTAATTTGTCACAGTGTGAAATGACGATATACAGTAAATAACAAATGTTATACTTTCAAATGTAACCAATAACATTAATACATTTACTTTTATTTCCCTGGTTTCCCTTTAATTGTGATCAACATGCAATTACACTAGTTCAACAAGATTTTATACATTTTATTATATATGGTAACACTTTAGTTTAGAGAACACAGACATTAATACATAACTAACATATATTAATTAGTGCTCAATAAAGTTTCTATTACATTTAATTACATTTATAAGCTTATTGATATGTATCATGAATCAAAATAGAGACTTTATAGCTTTCTAATACGTTATCTTAATATGTTACTATTCTGTCACATATTCAGACAGTGTACAATAGCCTAAATTCTCTATTTTGATCCATACTATATACTAGTAACCTTAGATCAAGACCAACTAGTTTCTCATGGGATTTACTAATAAATTACCTGTTGAGTAAGAATAAGAAACTGCTCAAAAAGACCTATTAAATGTGTAATGATGCTTAATACAGATCTTGTTAAGCACATGCACGTAGGGTGTAGGGTGAATCAGGTAAATTGGGACATCAGGTAAAATGTGACAAACAAAATTTTAAATACTAGCAGCCAATCACTAATCATGTTATTACATGGTAACCACAAATGCCCTTTATAAGAACCAATAATTTTGATGGGTTTGAGATAACAAAGATGGGCGGGGCTACAATAAAAAAAAAAAAAACACTGGACCCAGTCACCTGACATGTTGATTTTGTTTTGATAGTAATAAGGGTACTGCACCTACATTGATGATATAACACAAAACTTGCATGATGTTATATTTTAAAAACTTATATTAACAATACTACTTTTTTATGGGATAGGGTTTTTATTGACGATTTGATGCATCAGGTAAATTGGGACAAACAATCAACTAAAATGGGACATTTGACATGTTTCTAAGCCACTGTGAGCCATAAAATCATGAGGAACTGTAGCCTACTACCTTGTGCAACACTATAAAATAAGATCATGATCTTATAGATCATATTTTGTCAGCTAAAATGTTTTGAAGATGATGCGATGATTGTCACAATAGTCCAAAAAGAGCCATGTTTATGTAGCCGTTAGCATGTATGTCCCTCTCTCAATGTCCCTTTTGAACCATCACTGACTCTGATTTTGTCTTGACAACCTGAAAACCTGACCTGCTGTCCCATTTTACTTGAACATGTCATCAGAGTGAGGAAGTGTTAATGGTGAACAGGTGTTTACTTGAACATGTCATCAGAGTGAGGAAGTGTTAATGGTGAACAGGTGTTTACTTGAACATGTCATCAGAGTGAGGAAGTGTTAATGGTGAACAGGTGTTTACTTGAACATGTTATCAGAGTGAGGAAGTGTTAATGGTGAACAGGTGTTCCCTGAAAGTGTCACCAAATATACAGTAGGCTACATTAAACGTTTTTTGTACACCAGCATATGGTTTTTAGAGCTATGCATTGTACTGTATCATGATATCAAGGCTATCATTATCAATATCAATAGGATATGCCACTACACACCATGGACAATACGATATGGCACAGCCCTAATGGAAAGAGGTCATGATTACGTTTCGGACAGACAAAAGCACATGTTATGCAGTGAATGATAGAACATTCAAGCTCATCTTGAATCTGTGTAACATGGAATGGTGCAACAACGTGGCCTTTAAATTTCTAAAATGGTCTACGACTGCCATTAAAATAATCCATAAAGCATTCACCATATCCCAAATTCACAAACATGAACCACTGAGTTAATATTTAACAGATATGTGACACGTGATCAGTTGTCACACAAGTGTCCGTGGTGCATTTGCTCGCACTTTCAATTCCTGAAATGGAGCAGCAGCATCAATAATAAAGGTAAGTTAATAGGTTCCTTTTGCAACATTTTATTCGTGTACCGTTCAGTTCAGTAACTCAACGCTCCTAAAACGTAGTCCTTTAATATGAGCTGGTTGTGCATTTCCCTTATTCATATGCGGAGTACCGCTGTGAGTCACACTTTATTCAACTAATATCACTCATTCCATAATGTTCTCAATCAGATTGAAGGCCTATGCAGTACCTTCATTGTGCTTCATTGTGCTTTCGTCCCTTCTGTCAACTGTTCCAATTCACGGTTGATCATAGCACAGCAAGACCCACAACAGGCTCTTATCTGAGCCTCAAGACTTTGCCCAGGGCTTGTGGTCCTTATGAGTCACATGTTGCCTCTATAAAGGTTAAGCACTGGTGGAATCTGAATTCACAACTATACATGTTACAACTATTGCTTGAATCACTTTTCTTGTTTATGGTAATATTTCTCACTGTTTCTCTGTGCAAGTCAATAAGGTAAAATTTTGTGTACCTGACAAGTTTCGGCTACCTTGCCTCTGTAGCCTTCATCAGAGGTGTCACGTGATGTTGGTGTGACGTCGTCTGAGCCACCCCCCCCCCCCCCCCCGGAGCACCCCAGGGGAAAACTCCATATAACACAGCTCAGACGACGTCACACCAACATCACGTGACACCTCTGATGAAGGCTACAGAGGCAAGGTAGCCGAAACAAAATTTTACCTTATTGGCTTGTACAGAGAAACAGTGAGAAATAGTATAATACAGTAAACCTAATGAACCTCTTCAATTGTTTATGGTAAATTTACATCAAGATACTATGTTCTCGCGGGAGCACAATTTGAATTTGCTCAGCGAGTCACTCTGGCAATGAGTAATGATGCTCATTACTTATGTCCCTTGTATCGTGAGGCACCAATCACATTGACGTATGATATAGGTGGGCCAGAGGCCGCCCCTCGAGTTGGGCCATGACATTTAGTCATGGCCAGACCCTTAATCTTTCCAGTCTGGATTTCAAGGCTAGTGGTAGACCCTAGAAGCAACATCTCATTTGGCCATATTGCAGTGTTCATAATCATTTCACATCGAGAGGTCTACAAGGTTTTATTGTGCATTTTTATTTAATGGGAAGATGACTTATTGTGCTTTTCCCAGTTGGACATACAGGTTAACATTCAACCCATTGCTCCTACTTTAAACGTCAGAATTGATGGCTACCGGTTCAAAACGTCGATCTGGTGGTAAGTGGAAATATGTTTACAATATAACATTTTTGTTTTGTTTTGTTGTTTGATTAACTGATTGCCAAGTGAACTGGGGAAACTAAATATATCTCAGCATCACACTCAGAACTACTGTACATGGACAGCACATGTCCTATATCAACATCAACATCACACTCAGAACTATTGTGCATGGACAGCACATGTCCTATATCAATATCACACTCAGAACTACTGTGCATGGACAGCACATGTCCTATATCAACATCAACATCACACTCAGAACTATTGTGCATGGACAGCACATGTCCTATATCAACATCACACTCCGAACTACTGTGCATGGACAGCACATGTCCTATATCAAGATTTAATGCTGTATATAATTTTTCAGTTAATCCAAAATAGTTCATCTTTCTTCCGCTCTCAAAAACTCCCTCTCTGTTTTTACAGAAGACACTCAAACTCTTCCAGAGGTTAGGATTGTGATGCTGGGCTTTCGAGATGCAGGGAAGAGTTCAGCAGGAAACACCATTCTACAGGGAGACATGTTTGACCATCGCAAAACTGTTGAGAGTGTGAAAAGACAGGGAAAAATTGCTGGAAAACACGTCACTGTTATTAACACTCCAGGCTGGGGAAGGGAGCAGCTGCTTAAAGACAGCCCTGAGCTCATTAAAGAAAACATTATACTGAGCATGGCTCTGTGTCCCCCTGGTCCACACACTGTTCTCATAGTCGTCCGCGTCGATGTAAAACTTACAGAAACAAACCGAAGGGCCATGCAAGAACACGTTGAGCTCCTTGGTGAACGTGTATGGAGTCACAGTATGGTGCTGTTCACCTGTGGTGACTGGCTTGGAGACACTTGCATTGAGAAATACATTGAGAGTGAAGGGAAAGTCATGGAATGGCTCGTGGAGAAATGTGGGAACAGGTACCATGTTCTCAATAATGTTAACAAGGAGGACACATCTCAGGTTTTAGAACTTCTGGAAAAGGTTGAGGAGATGGTGAGAAGGAACAATGGGCAACAGTATGAAATAGACCGAAGGCGACTGGTAGAAATAGAACAGAGAAAGAGATCTTATGAAGAAAAAGCAAAAGAGAGAATGAGGAAAGTTGCGCAATATACAGATAAGCTGAACTGCCCAAAAGATGTTGGAATAGTTCACAAGCCAAAGGAAGGTGCTATCGCAGATGTGACAGGAGCTCCTGGTCTAGATCTTGCTACAGAAGTGCCAGTTCCACAGCTTGGAGCAGACATTGAAATCTCCGCACTGGCTGTCACTGAAGGAACCGCAGCTAGAACTCCAACCTCTGATAATCCTGAGACAGAACATACCAGAACCTCTGAATCTATTTCCACTGACAGAAAAGATGCTGCTGGACCTTCACTCACTTCCACTGACGAAGAAAATGTTGCTACATCACCCACACCCACTTCTAAAACCAGAGGAGCAGTCATCAGAACTTGTGTTGCTTCCAATGATGACAGGGATAGCACCGGATGTTCTGAAGTTCCCCTGGTCCTTACCAGGCAGTCTCGCAACCGAAGGCTCCCACCCAGATATCAGAATTATCATATGTCTTGATATGACACATGAATAATGTGTCATAATGATGGGCAATGTTTTGCTTTGCCAAAGCATTTTTGTAACCAGACAGAGCTCTTTATTTAATAGGGTTTTTTTTTACTTATCCTTTGTTTAACCAGGGTAACCACATTGAGAATGGTTTATTGAGTGTTTTTTTATGTAGATATGTGTATGGACGTTGTCAGCATGAGCAGGGAAAAAAGATGCAGTTACAGCTGCATTCAACTGAATCAGACCTGGCTACATGAACTCGTTAGAGCCTGTGAATAAACATACAAGGATACAAGGAGGTGTATTTATCACATACATAGAAATACTAGCGTAAAGCTTGTAGTGAAATCTCGCTTTGGTGTTCAGCTTTTTCTGTGCGAGTGTAAAGAAAGAAATATTTAATAAATAGCAAGAGATAAAGAGTATAACATGCAGTGTGTGTACAGTCCATGGCCAAGTGAGTAAAAAGTGTAAGTGCAGTTTATTTAGTCTTGTGTGTTCAGGATACGGATGGCTTGAGAAAAGAAGCTCCTCCTCAGTCTCTCTGTAACATTGAACTGTTGAGGTACTGTAATTGGAGGCCTTGGATCAGGGGGAGAAATCTCTTCACTGGCCATAGCTATAAGCTATATCCTTTGTTACCCTGTTTCTTAAAGAGGTGAAAGTATGTCTATGAGTCAATGACAACTAAAGTCCTAAGGGCATTATCCCTTTCCTTCATTAGTCTCCTTATGTCACTATAATCCAGGAAAGGGCATATTTGTTGTTAGTCTTTAGTTTAGTTTTGTTCAGAAATTGGTTTGTTGTATTTTGGATTATTGTGGACATAAGTCATGTGGGTCTGCATCTGCATTTGTACCAGATATTAGATCACTCCAGTTGATGCTCTTAATAGCATTATCAAATTCATCTATATCACTTTTGGGTATTCTAAACTGGCAAGACGTTATGTTAGGGCGTAGAGTCATTTTTGGTGAGCTTTTTTCTGGCTATGAGGGTTAGGTTGTGGTCAGACAGACCTGTAACCATGTTGAAGGATTTAGTCACCCTCTCAGGTTTATTACTAAATAGCCTACCAGGTCTATTTGGGTTTTTGAAGAGTTGGTTATTCAACTGCGTTTCTGATCATCAAAAGAGGGCCCAAAAACACACACACATGCAGGCAAGCAGGCGCACACACACACACATACACACACAGACACACTCTTGAATTTCCCCTTGGGGATCAAAAAGTATCTATCTATCTATCTATCTATCTACATACACACACAGACACACTCTTGAATTTCCCCTTGGGGATCAATAAAGTATCTATCTATCAGATAAATACACATACACACACACACACAAACACACACAGAAGCACACATATACACAAACAAACACACTATGCACACACTCATTTACATTGCCTACACAAGCGTAGGGGATGGACTGTAGGAGATGGAGACAAATTGACAAGCGTGATTTATTTTTGCGGAGAGAATGTGCAGGACTGGGCGGCGGTCATATTTTGTATTTTGTATCGCTCTGCGATACATCTATTTTATATTCATTTTTATACATCTATTTATTTTATATTCATTTTGTGTTCACACATGTACTCTGATTTGTTATACAGACACGAAATGTTTTTGTACATGCAACAATTATTTTACATAGCTGCAAATATTTATGAACATCTTTTCACAAGCTCAAAATAATGGTCCTAAATTGACTCGATGTCTATTCCAAACAGTAGCGCTCAAGGGCGCGGGAAGGGGGGTGCTGAGGGTGCTGCAGCACCACCCCCTGTTGGCAGGAGATAGATTTTTAAAAATGATTATATATATTTTTTTAAATAATTACTAATTCGCTGTCTGACATTAGGCCTATTTATATTTTTGTATGTGAAATGATGAGTCAAATAGCAAAAAAGGGTTATGGATAGGTTCGAATATAGGCTACTAAAAATTAACAGTTATAGAGATCAACGTGAACGTTAGGCTACTGTAAGAACCGTAGCATGGTTTCAGCTATGTGATAGCGATCAAGTGTGTAGCCTAGGCCTACATATTCTATGTGATTTACACATTCAAAAAAAGCATGGATAAGCTGAAAGAAACTAATAAATGTATAGCTAGTGAAATCATTTCACTATCCTAGTCGCTAAGATAGAAATTAGGACACATAGGCCTACTTGCTGTGGAGACGACACACTTTAGGCTATTCAGAAATTATTTGCGAGATCATTGCAGCCTGATTATTAGCCTATATTTAAAGCTTATACCATGGTCTGTCATTAAGCTTATACCAAGTATATATTAAGTATATATTAAGCTTATACATAAGTAACATCTGCTTTACCTACTCCTAGCTCATTCTTGACACTTGAGGTTAATGACGCTACAAAGACTCTCTGCTCTACACTGGCATCTTGTCTGAATGCAGCATGTCCTCTTTCCTCAAGACCTACTCGTTCTAAACCTCGCCATCCATGGCTGACGAACAGTATAGTCTCAGTACGAAAGGAACTTAGAGCTGCTGAGAGGAAATGGCGTAAATCCAAAGATGGAAATGATCTTAGTAACTACCAGTCTTTGCTGTCATCCTTTTCATCCACTGTTACACTTGCAAAAAAGGCATTCTATCAAAGCAAGATTGAGAGCGCCACTGACAGTAGACAACTTTTTTCTACTTTCAAATCTCTCCTCAATCCTCCACCACCACCATCAACTACTTCACTGTCAGCAAATGACTTTGCAACATTTTTCACTGAAAAAGTTGCTAAAATAAGTGCTCAGTTTGATGCTCCTATAAGGAGGGCTTTGCCTTGTGTTAGTACGACCCCATCATTTGACTCTTTCTCTCCTCTTGATGAGGAAGCAGTCTCTCAATTGCTTCAGCGATGTCGTCCAACAACATGCCCATTAGATCCTGTCCCGTCCACTCTTCTACAGTCTATCTCACCCGCTGTTCTACCAGCAGTCACACATGTATTTAATGCTTCTCTCAGTTCTGGAATAGTTCCTTATTCTTTTAAACAGGCTAGGGTTACACCTCTGCTAAAGAAAAGTACACTTAATCCAACTGAGGTGAAGAACTACAGACCTGTCTCCCTTCTTCCTTTCTTGTCAAAGGTTTTGGAGAAAGTGGTCTTCAAGCAAGTTTGTGACTTTCTTCATCAGAATAATCTACTAGACCCTATGCAGTCTGGTTTCAAGAGTGGTCATTCTACTGAAACTGCTCTTCTGTCTGTGACTGAAGCATTGAGAGTAGCTAAGTCCTCTGCTCAGTCATCAGTATTAATTCTACTAGATTTATCTGCAGCCTTTGATACTGTTAACCATGACATTCTCCTATCTATACTATCTGAACTGGGAATTTCTGGAAAAGCTCTTGACTGGTTTGAATCTTACCTTAAAGCGCGTTCTTTCAACGTGTCTTGGCAGGGACAGGTATCTAAGTCTCATGCCCTCACCACAGGTGTGCCTCAGGGATCAGTATTAGGACCCTTGCTTTTCTCTATTTACACCACTTCCTTAGGTGATACCATTCGCTCCCATGGATTTGACTATCACTGTTATGCAGACGACACTCAACTTTACCTGTCTTTCCCACCTGATGACTCTAGTGTTTCCCACCGGATTTCTGCATGCCTTAAGGATATTTCAGCCTGGATGAAAGATCGGCACCTTCAGCTTAATCTCTCAAAAACAGAGTTTTTGGTGTTTCCAGCTAAAACAGCTATTCCCCAACAGATTAACATCCAGCTTGACTCAACTTCACTGACCCCAACTAGATCGGCACGAAACTTGGGCGTTGTAATTGATGACCGACTTAACTTCTCTGAGCATATAGCTTCTATTGCAAAATCATGCCGGTTTATGCTTTACAACATTAGGAAGATCAGACCTTATCTGACACAAGATTCCACACAACTTCTTGTTCAGACCATGGTCATCTCTAAGCTGGACTATTGTAATTCACTATTAGCTGGCTTACCCGCTTGTGTAACAAGATCATTACAGCTGATTCAAAATGCTGGAGCACGCCTGGTCTTCAATCAGCCAAAGAGGACACATGTAACTCCTCTCCTAGTTACTCTCCATTGGCTCCCTATAGTAGCCAGAATTAAATTTAAATCTCTCACTTTGGCCTATAGGACACTAACTAGATCTGCTCCTAGTTATTTTAATTCAATAATCAAGCCTTACATGCCCAACCGCCCACTGCGGTCTTCTGGTGAGCGTATGTTGTGTCGACCAGTCATAAAAACTGGGTCTAATTCCAGACTCTTTTCTTCAGTGGTTCCATGTTGGTGGAATGAACTGCCCAGTGCTCTCCGTTCCTGTGGTAGTTTTGGGTCGTTTAAGAGGGGTCTAAAGACATTCCTATTCAACATATACTTAGTTGTTTAAGCGCTTATGTGTTATGGTTTATATAATGTTGTTTTTATTTTAATTGGGCTGTTAATTAATTTGACATTATTGTTTATTATTGATATTCTCCTTAATGTAGTCTTAGCATGTTATTGTTTTTATATTATTGATTGAATTGACATTATTGTTTTATTATTGCCTTTCCCCTTTTTTACATTGCTTTTTTTATTAGGCTATTGATTGAATTGATATTATTGTGTACTACAACTATTCTCCTTACTATATTTGACCTAGATTTTAATCTGTTCCCTGTTCATTTTTAAATATTATTATGTTGTTTTGTATTTATATGTCGCTTTGGACAAAGGCGTCTGCTAAATCCATAACCATAACCATAACCATAACCAAGGGTGTCATTTAAAAAGTGATATACTACACCTATAAAATTATTATGACGTTGCTTGACAACACCTACGCTCAGCTGTGACTTATCAACATTCCACAGCATTGCAAAAACAGCTGAAAAAACGAACGATTTTAACTCTAAAACTCATTTAGTATTAATAATTGATTTCATATTTATTTATTTCGTAAGTGACCATGGTATAACGGGATAATGCCCTTCGATGCGTCCATTATCAGAAATAAATGGACTTCGCAGAAGCGTCGCTTCGCGTCGGACAGTTCACGCCTCCGCATCGTTCATTTATTTCTGATAATGGACACCTCGTCGGGCATTATCCCTTACCTAACATCTCTGGTGTGGTTTTGACGATCAGAAAAGTAATTTTCCTTAGCTATACTGAAATAGGCTAATGATGTCAAATTCTGTGGGATTAGGGTGGCGCAGTGTAGTACTCGGAGTGCTGAACATTGGAATTTGTGGCTGCCCAGGACTTTTCTAAAACTTCTCGCTATCACCCGCACACCGCACTAAAATGACGTAGGCATGTCCGGGGGGGGGGGGGGTCGTCGGACATCCATTATTTTTGTTATTCAGCACCCCTGGTCAAAAATAGGTTCCCGCGCGCCTGGTAGCGCTCTAGAATCTTTGGTTAGCACTTTGCAGAAGCAGAGTGGCGTCAAGGCAAGTCGTCAAGGTGATACCATTTGCTACTCACTGAATTGAACAGTAGAGGACGCAGTTGTGCACTCTTTGTGATTTGCACTGGTCTCCTGTATCACTTGCTAGCTGGGCACCCGGCTAGTCAACATTTTTTTCTCCCAATACTTTCATCCATGATGGCGGAGGATAGCGAATCTGCAGCCAGCCAGCAGAGCTTGGAATTAGATGACCAGGACACATGCGGGATTGACGGAGACAATGAGGAGGAAAATGAACATATGCAAGGGTAAGTTTAGTAAGAACATCCTGCAGAGAACATCACGAGCAGCTTGTGGAGCTTCTGACAGGCAGCCACACAGGGATGCGACCAGGCGGTGCATGCGGGCAGTGTAACAACAATCATGGCTAGCTAGCTAAGTCGGCTATGCAATCCATTCAGTGTACTAGCTAACCAGTCTCTAATTAGCTAACGTTACTATGCTTGCTTCCTTGGTTTATGTAAAGTACATAAAGGCATCAATACTGTCTAGACTGCAAGCTGGTTGGTTAGCGACGCATCCCTAAAACGCGAGGCAGCGTTAGCTAGCCTAACTGACCACATCTGAATGAAAGGATGAAATTGTGCTAGTTAGCTAGCTGGCATAGCTAACTGCTTAGGTCCATTGCATGCTCTGCAATAATTCTTAGTGCTTGTCACGATGGTGCATTTGTAGTAGCGGCGCAGTAGTAAAATGAGCATTTTGTTTTGAATCATTGATGTAGACAAAGGTTATTTATGACCATCGTTAAATTACGGTAATCAGTGCAATCTGCCGGTGACTTAGCAAACAAAGCATCATAGAGCTAACATCAACCAACGTTAGTTTCAATGAGGCTAACGGAAATGACAGTCTCCGTTAAAGCATTGCTTGTCGTCAGGCAGACCAGTGCTGTTCCGTGGTTTTGCATCCCTAAAGCTTGCCACACAACCATGGGTTTAACAATACTCCACACACACGTGTCTAAAGTATCATATTTTACTGCTGTTTGACCTGTCACGGTATGAATTATTAACATTATGCGTGTCGTGTTGCCGTGCAGGTTTAGCAGATTGCTGCTACCTTATCAGATTAATGTTATATCCCCACATTATCAGGGGATTGATTACTTTGTCATCGGAAACTTGTTTAACGTTAAATGTTTGGTCAGATCTGCACACACTCCAATTTTAAATATATTTAAAATGTGTTGCTCAACCTTTGGTTCATAATTTATTGTTTGAAGAACATGAGTTGAATGTGATAATTTTAAAGACAAGTGCTGGTCTCTCAAATGGCTGTGCTCTCTTCTTCTTCTGGTCTCCGATTGATTGTGTGTGTGTGTGTGTGTGTGTGTGTGTGTGTGTGTGTGTGTGTGTGTGTGTGTGTGTGTGTGTGCTTCCATGCTCCTGTCAGGAGCCCTGGGGGCGACCTGGGAGCCAAAAAGAAAAAGAAGAAACAGAAGAGAAAGAAAGAGAAACCCAGCTCAGGAGGAGCTAAATCAGATTCTGCGTCTGACTCACAAGAGATCAAGGTGAAAAAGACAGGTCACATTGGTTTCACTGTTGTTTTGATAGGATTCTGAAATCGTGTGTTGACAGTACAGGACATCCAGATTGTACCTTTTCCTCTGTTGAAGCCTAGAGAAAAAACATGAGGGCAATTCCACAGAAAATTGACTTTTTGTCACATCCATAACGCCAGTGAAATGCCTTGGCATTTGTATGATGTGAATGATAAATCATTTTTTGTGCATTTTTTCTCATTTACATTCTAAAAAAATAGCAAATGCTCAAATTTCATGTAATCATTCACATCATACCATACCATCACAATTTATTGGCGTTATGGATGTTACAAAAAAATAAATTTTCCATGGAATTGCCCATGAATAGAATAGATAGATACTCCCTCCCTAGTGCCTTGTTACCATAGTTGCAAAGCACACAAAGGCACAAGAAGTTATACAAGATCAAATATTCATCATCAACATCAAAGCTTCTGAAAATGTTAGAGGGTAATGAGCCTAACTACCTCTCATCCTCTCCTCAGCAGAACCCAGCCATCCCCATGCAGAAGCTGCAGGATATCCAGAGGGCCATGGAGCTGTTGAGCACCTGCCAAGGCCCAGCCAAGAACATTGACGAGGCCAGCAAGCACAAGTACCAGTTCTGGGACACACAACCTGTTCCTAAACTCAGTGAGTGGCCCTCTGCCCCCTAATCATTAGTTCTGAACCCCACGCTCCCAAAAAAACCCCACTGCATAGTATCTAGCATGCAAGGGCTTAAATGTATTAATATCGCTGCTTTGTAGGTAAGAGTGGGCACTTTGGCCATTGCTTTCTATGCTGTGAGAAACTCAATCTGCTGATGTGTAGAAGCCTTTTCCAAAACTTAGTTCTGATGCCTAAAGTTGCATTGCATTGAGTTACAGGCTTTTCTTAGTGCTTTACCTCATTTGTGCAAGAAAAGGGTAGAAAAGGCTTCAGACAGGCGGTGGAAGATCTTGGGTGAGTTTTATGGTGGAAACGTAGCTGTGGAGTTAACTTTATAGGTCTTAATCCACAACCCATTAAGGGTAGTTCTCTAATCCCACATTTTGTGTGCTCTTTCTCCTTGCTAGGCCTCTCGGCCCCTTAGATAGGAGCTCCAGGCCTCTTGCCTACTACCCTCAGGGGTGCACATAGACCTCCAGCAAAGCATTCTCTATGGACCCCTATAGCGGATGATGTCACTTTGAAAACTCATAACTGTAAAATCGCCTATACAGTTAGGCTCATAGGTTTTTGAACCCATGCTAAAGTTGACTAAAAAGAGGAATAAAAAAATAATCTTTTGGAAATTGATCTTGGAGCTATTCATATTCATTACTGTTTTGAATTAGTGTATTAACCACAAAGCAATGTTCAAAGTAAAATAAATCTTAGTTGCCGCAATGATACTGTCATCGCTGTCATCATAGGTAGGCAGTCTATTACCTAATGTAGTGAGCCCAACTTCACCATGCTAGATTTTCAGTAGGTTATGGTTAGTTTCATAGATCTGACTCTTATTGGCTACAGGTTCTGTATAAAATTTCATTGTCACTTTTTTTTCCATTTCTTCCCTCTGTCCTGCTTTCTGGCCACCTGCTTTGTGTTGAACTTCGAAGACAAAAAGAGAATTAAGCAAGGTAGACACCTGAATGTCATCTGATAGTGCCGTAGTTTCAATATTTGATCTATTACTATTTGCTTATGAAGCCTATTTGCCATTTGGGAATAGTTACTTAGCTCTGAATATGAAATATTAGCCTATGTGTGTTCACGGATGTCTTCTTAAAAATTACTAGGCTAAATCATGACTCCATTTAAAGAATTGTAGTTGTGCAATCAATTGTTTCCTCTCCTTTCTTGGTAGTGAGGATGAGACTGCTTTGTCATTAAACTGACTTTTGCTATAGCCTATTATGAGAAGATGCTTTGAAGACGACCTTGATGTTCTTGGTTTATGGATTGATAAGTACGTCGGTTACTACAATGTGTTCTTTCCTCCACCACATAAGCAGTAACAGGACATTTTTCCCCTAAAGAAATTCAGCATATCCTAAGTGTCTACAAAATGACACTCACTCGATCAGTGTCAGTCAGGGACAAACAAATCAGGGTGGGCCCAGGGGAGGCCGCACCCTCTGCACCCACGGTAGGTCCACTTACCTATAGCCTGCTTTCCACTATAAAGACCCTACATATTTCAACATACAACATACATGACGCCTTAACCCCTTGCACCCTAACAGTACAACCCTAATTTTGAGTTGTCTGTGGTCAAAGGATGTAGGCGCAGCGTTGAGCGCATTTTGGCCTTTAAGCTGATTTGAGAGGAGCAGTGTGACGAGAACGGCCACACCTTGCTGCAACCCTTTGTCACGTCCATTTTGTCCTGTCTCAGCCATTTCAGTCTAGTTGTAACTGCATGTTCAGTGATATTTAAAAAAAAATGGATATATTTGTCCTCTTGAGTACCACCTTAACTGGGTCCTTGACCAGCTGTGTTGTTTGGCAATGTTTATCAGCCATGTTGTTTGGGCACTTGTGCATCCAATCAGAACTGTAGGAACCAGTCATGTGATTGCTCAGCAACATTGCTCCAAATGCTACCCCCATGTGTCAACATAACCTTTGCAGCACTTTCTAAAATGGATAGTTCCGGTCCTTAATTATGATTGGCTGAATCACGTTCGATGCCTTTGTATAATTCATCACAACACCACACCTTGACTGCATTTCGTTCTATGTTACTGCGCTACCACAACTTGATACAGAAGTTAAAGTTGCTGCGTTTCGACATTGACATTCGACAGATA
Source organism: Alosa pseudoharengus (assembly GCF_046254945.1). Lineage (NCBI taxonomy): Eukaryota > Metazoa > Chordata > Actinopteri > Clupeiformes > Clupeidae > Alosa > Alosa pseudoharengus. Next base: position 4,538,639 of record NW_027468587.1, on the reverse strand, counting down.
TATGTTGTAACTGTTTTAGTTAGCACCTAACTAGTGGTGCATCAATAGAAAAGCCAACATTGGCCTTGCTGGCTGATATTGGCAATATTTGTTTCCACTCTACTAAATGGTATATTAATTAACAATTAAACTAAACTGACAAAGAAAAAAATATCGGTATCGGTCAAATTGTTACACATCAGTATACTGTAGGACCAGAATTTCAGAATCGGTACATCCCTACACCTAACTGAATAGCGTCCGTGCTTTGTGGCGTGTTCGCAGATGAGGTGGTGACGACCCACGGGCCCATCGAGCCAGACAAGGAGAACATCCGGCAGGAGCCATACTCCCTCCCACAAGGCTTCATGTGGGATACACTGGACCTCAGCAATAGTGAAGTGGTGAGAGAGTGGGAGGGCAAGGGGGGTGGGGATTTGATTCCCTCACAGGATCAAAAGAGTATATAAACTTATATACTAGTTGAATCAGCCTGAAGCTCTATATCTCACATATATGGCTCATCATCTCAAACGTTGAGATTATTTTACTTTGTTGAGTGATATCACGTCACCAGTGGTTATTTCGCCTGTAATCGATGAGTTACATTAACATTACATGGTCTTTTGTTGACAGTTGCTTGCAGTCTATAGGGCTTGATATAGCAGCTTGTTTTTCCCCCCAGTGTAATGCTGCAAGATTTTGTGCAGCAGCCTTTGATTGACATTTCTACAAGACATGAATCACACTTAGGGAGGGCTTTAGGGTTTGAGAAGTCACATTTTAAATCCGAAATACCAAATGTAGATAAATGCTTGAATATCAGCTAGACTTTTAGTTCTGGAATACAGTTGAGTAACACTTTACTTCGTTTGATAGTTTGTCGAGACTTAACTGAATCATCTGTAAAAATTCAACTTCATTATGTAGGATTGTTGTTGAACAATCACCTTACCCGAAACAACCACAACCATAAATTGTAGTCAACTCACCTTACCCGAAACAACCACAACCATAAATTGTAGTCAACTCACCTTACCCGAAACAACCACAACCATAAATTGTAGTCAACAGATAGTTTGTTGATAATCTGCACATCTGTAGATAGTTTGTGGGTGGGCTATCCAAGTAATGTGTGACGCACAGCTGATTCTGTATAGCCCATGAGTTTACCTCCTTGATCCTATAGCTTTCTGTGGAATTAAGTCTATGGTTATTGGCTATGCACCTCCAAGGTGCGATCCATTCGAAGGGTTAGCAAACCAAAGTGAATTTGGAGAGATGACACCAGACTAACTAGTCACATACAGTTTTGCAAGGAATGCCTCTTGAGAAGGATGATTAACTCAGTAACCCCCTCTTTGTCTCTCTCCTCAGCTGAAGGAGTTATATACCTTGCTGAATGAGAACTATGTGGAGGACGATGATAACATGTTCCGATTTGACTACTCCCCTAACTTTTTGAAATGGTAAGAACGCCTTTATGGTAAATTAGTCCACCCTCCGAAATATGATTGATGGGAGGACTCATAGATCTATGGGGAGGACTGACTGATGTCTGTATTAGTCTATCCATGCACCTAGTGTTGGGCAGTACTTTAAATATATCCAAAATATCCTCTCTTTCCTTTTTTGTTGTGTGCATGTCAATGTTGTCAGCCTTCCCTCAGTCCCTTAATCTCTACCTTCCACTCTACTCTCGCTATTGTTTCTGACACACCTTGGAAAATTGAAGATACCCGTCTTAATGCAAGCCATTATTCCTCACCACAGTCTGCCCCAATTAGTGAAGCTATTAATAGACCATCAGGTTTATATTTGGTAACATACCTGATGCGCTTAAAATGTGCATGTCTGTGTTTCCTTATATGGCTTTGTCTCTTGTTTGAAGCCTTTTATTTGGCCTCACTGGATTGTCTAGCCCAGCAGTGAGAGGAGACGAGAAGTGACTGGACGAGATTTGACCGCTGCCAAAACCAGTTTTCTCTGCGTTTGTCACTTTGTCTTTCCTGCGTCCTTCTCACTTACTGCTTGCTCTCTTGCCTTGATTCAGTTTATTGTTGTACTTGACTCGTTCCTGTGTTTTTGGTCCAGTTATATTCACCCTTCCCCATCTGTCAACTCAATTATTCTCTCTCTCTCTCTCTCTCTCTCTCTCTCTCTCTCTCTCTCTCTCTCTCTCTCTCTCTCTCTCAGGGCATTGAGGCCCCCTGGTTGGCTCTCTCAGTGGCACTGCGGGGTGAGGGTCTCCTCCAATAAAAAGCTGGTTGGTTTCATCAGTGCCATCCCCGCTGATATCCATATCTACGACACGTGAGTGTACACATCCATACACATAAGACCACTCACATTAAATTATTATTTAATGGACCCAGCGCAAAATGAACCTGGCGCCATCTTGGGAAAACAGTCATGTGACAATTCAGCTCACGTTGCACGACGTTGGACTTGAGCAACGTGAGCTGAACTGTCACGTGACTGTTTTCCCAAGATGGCGCCCGCTTGTATACGTGAACGGTACTGTTTCTAAACTATCTTTTTAATAAACTGTCTGTACACTTACAAAGTTCTCAATGCTTTAATTTACATGTAGGGCCCCTCATTATGCTACCGTGGAAATGTGGTGCTGTTTTAAGCCTGGTTAGTGGTATAGAAATAGCAATTTCTTTTTACTTTGCGTGTGCCCCGAAGACTAGCGCTATACGCTAATTAGCGTTTTGTGATAAAACTGGTCACGTTCGATTAGCATGAAAACATATCCCAGAGAACGGACGAACTCGGTACACATGTGTTATTAACCCTTAGGTTCATTTTGTGCCAGAATTGTCTTTAAAATTGATTGAAATTCCTCTCTCTCTCTTTCGCCTTTTTCCTTTTCTCTCAGGTTAAAGAGGATGGTGGAGATCAATTTTTTGTGTGTGCATAAAAAGTTGCGCTCGAAGCGAGTAGCTCCAGTGCTGATCCGTGAGATCACACGACGGGTGAACCTGGAGGGAATATTCCAGGCTGTGTACACGGCTGGTGTTGTTTTGCCCAAACCCGTTTCCACCTGCAGGTGTAGTTTCCCTCCCACTAACCATTTCATTAATAAACACATTCTTTTGCACATACCTGCAAACTCTTAGAAAGACATGCTCATTGGTATTCCGTCTGTAGACTAAGCATGAAGCCATGGGTTATTTTATTTAAGGATAAATGGAACCATTGAGAAAATAGAACACAGTTAGATGAGAATGTGTGACTATGTTACCATTCTCACTGTTAAGTGAGTAGTTGAGTTGGTTGAGGTGATTTGCTTGACTCAACGTGGCCACTCAGGAAATTACTATTTATAGAAATGACATTTGTATAATTTTACAACAATGTGTGTGTGTGTTGTAGATACTGGCATCGTTCTCTGAACCCCAGGAAGCTGGTGGAGGTGAAGTTCTCTCACCTTAGCAGAAACATGACGTTACAGAGAACCATGAAGCTCTACAGACTACCAGATGTGAGTACACACACAAAACTGAACACAGTGGATCACCCACACCAATGAGACACACACGCACACACACACACACACACACACACACACACACACACACACACAGTACTGGGCTGCCTGTCATTACACCCACAACTTCAACGACATCCCATTCAGAATCCATAGGTAATACAAAGGAGTTGGCCTCTTCTTTGCAGCTATCACAGCTTCTACTCATCTAGGAAGGATTTCCACAAGATATTTCAGAATATTCATTCAGAAGAGTGTTTCTGCGGTCAGGCACTGATGTCAGACAAGAAGGCCTGACTCACAATCTCTCTTCTAGTTCATCCCAAAGGGTCTCACACTCCCCATCATCTTCTCACTGCCTTCTTTCTCTCTCTCTCTCTTTCTCTCTCTCTCTATCTCTCTCTTTCTCTCTCTCCAGAGCACGCGCACGCCTGGTCTGAGGCGCATGGTGGAGGCAGACGTGACTCAGGTGACCGCCCTTCTGCAGAAGCACCTGAGCCAGTTCCACCTAAGGCCAGTCATGCAGGAGGAGGAGGTGACCCACTGGTTCTTACCGCAGGAGAATATTATCGACACGTTCGTGGTGGAGGTAAACCTACAGATACAGACAGCAGAATCTCAGGGTGGGGGAGTGTAAAATCTGACATTCCAATCCCACATTCTTACTTCATGTTCTTTAGAAAGTGTAAATGAGAATGGAGACATTTGGCCTGTATGTATAGTATTTTCTATAATCAGACCGCGGCCTTTCCATAATGCGATTTTGGCTAAACGCTTCCTGACCAGACTTGACCCACTTCAAAAAAGTAGCCACCACCAGACTTGACCTATACCTGAAGTGTAGAGTTATTTTACTTTCATAGCAAAACCGTGTGTAGTCAAAACAATCTCTCAAGCATGCAATTTTACATGTATAGATGATTCCTTTTCGCTCTGTTTCGCCCAGAGTCCTGATGGAGTTTTGACAGACTTCACCAGTTTCTACACCCTCCCCTCGACAGTGATGCACCACCCCCAGCACAAGAGTCTCAAGGCAGCCTACTCTTTCTACAACGTCCACACACAGACTCCCCTCATCGACCTGATGAACGATGCCCTCATATTGGCCAAACTGGTAAGCCACGCTGGCAATGTAGACACAACAGTGATGAATAAACATGTTTGAGCACACTTTTATCTTAAATGGGAAATATGCAGGTTTTTTTAGCTTCATTTACCTTAACTGAACAGCGAAGTCATTGGAATGGCTATTTGACTTTTATAGTGCAGATATCAGGCCTACCCTTGCATTATCAGTATCATTAGTTTATACATTGTGCAGTAGGCCTAAGCCTCTATGCTTATGGGTAACCTCACTAATGAGCTCCATTACTTTTGACATCAGATCCTGCTTATGCTTGATGCCCCATCAGCAGCTGGATAAAGTTCAGTGATGGAATTTAAAGAGAAAATCGATTTATTTATTTTTTTGCCCAGCCCTACAATAGGGTCTTGAAGAGGTTGCATCTGTGTGTAATATTTTCTTGACGTGCAACATGAGTACACATCCCGCTGTTGCGGTAATGCCATAACATTAAGAGACCACACTGATATAGTAACATAATCAATAATGTTAAGCGCTCCAGGAACTCATTTGTATTTCCTGTTTCTGTTGAGTAGAAAGGCTTTGATGTGTTCAATGCTCTGGATCTGATGGAGAACAAGACTTTTCTGGAGAAGCTCAAGTTTGGCATTGGAGACGGCAACCTGCAGTATTATCTCTTCAACTGGAAGTGCCCCCCAATGGAGCCAGAGAAGGTGGGGTGCTTATGCATTGTGACCATTGAATTTAGTCTACTGGTAATGATGCGTCAGTTCCTCTACTATATGTCTAACATCAGACCACAAAGTGCATAATTGGCAAGAACTTGGTGAAATGGCATTGATGGGAAGTAGATTGCTTAGTCTGTTTATGCTGATGGAAGTCCTTATTATACATTAACAGAGAACCTTCCTGGAATTCAGCAATTAAACAGAACATGTGAACCCAAAGTGCCATTAAAATTATTGATTAGCATTAACAGTGTCGTTTGCATTGAGCATCCCCCATCATGTCCGCCCACTGTAACATTCAAGTGTATTTTTCTTGCTCAATAGTGTTTCAAACCTACACCGTCAACTTCAAGGCAGCGCTGCGACTGTCGACTTGAAGGCACCTAACCCTTGCCTAACCCTAGTGCCTTCAATGCAGCGCTGCCTGGAAGACGACGATGGGGGCTTTAAACACCAAACACCATTTTTCTTCAGAAGTTTGTTGCTGTTTGGTGGTTATGAAAACTTACATCTGCCGTCTTGGTCTCATCAGGTCGGACTGGTTCTACAGTAAGACGACACCCTGAGGGCCCGTACCACTTCTCCATCTGACCTTGAGCCTGAGGGTAGTCCTCAGGAGGAAAACTTAAATCAAAACAAAAAAGATGACAAGAAACTCAGACCTGTCAAAGCCGAACGATAAGACTTTAAGCTGCTCTTGCGATCATCACCTGAGGATGCTCCTTCTCCTCCTCTTTATCCTGAATGTGAATGGCACCATCCATGAAAAAGTGGCTCATACGAAAACAAGATATCTCTCCATCCTGACTATACACAGTACCAACTTTTAACTCCTGTCAACTGTGCACAAACACACACACACACACACACACCTTCCATTCAACGTGTTTTCATGCTTACTATCAAATAATACAGTGGTCTACCTGCATACACAAATCATAGGAGGGAGTTGTGTATGACATTGTTGAGAAATGTTTTATTTTGTTTGTATGTTTGTTTCATTATTTTGTACAGTTAAGGTGCATCTGTATTTGACAAAAGCGAACATTTAGAACTCTGTACATTTACTGGCAGATATTTATTATCCGTTGTGTTCTGTGGGATGGGAGGGGAAAGGTTACAATCCCAAAGTTAGTTTTTGTGATGTTTTCTTTTCTCCAAGCAGAGCCTCTGTTGGTGCAGCTTAACTGTGAGTTTGCATTGGGAAGAGGAACTTCTGGAGGGTGGAAGGGTAACATGGGTATTTTCAAGGAAGAATGTATTTTGCATTTTTGAAGCACAACCTAAACATAAATGAACAGAATGCTCTGTGGTGCATTTGTTTTTTTATTTTGTTTTTTTAATGTAATTTTGCTGTGCAAGTTTGGAGTGTTTGAGTTGTGAGGAGACAATATTCTAGACCTGTTTAAATTATGGCTGCATAATTTAGCAGGGGAAGCTTGCAGGTAGATTATCCTCACCACAAACAATATTCCTGACAATGCTGATAGTATTTTCTGTTTAAGTTATAGTATGTTTTAATTAAGTTCCTGACAGTATTTGTCTTTTTTATTTTAAAATAAAAGCAAGAACAAGGAAAAAAAGAGATGTTTATAAAGGTACCCACTTGTTCTGATACCATCAATATGGTGAAGAGAATTCAGCACGTGGTACAGCCATTCTCTATCACAGAAACAGTGATTGTTTTTAAAAAGCCAACACATTGTGAATTCTTACCTTTCATTTGAAAAAAAAAAAAAGATCATAAATGGCCTGGGTGACCAAAAAAGCATGGTTTATGACCGATTTAGTCAATGAAAAATTACAACTTTTGCATTGCCCAAGGGTCTCTCAACATGACTTGCTTTAAAAGTAGTTTCTGGTGATTTTGTTCTCCTTTTTTTCAGTGAAATTGAGCAGTGTTAAACGTATACAATCCAACCAGATGACCTATGAAATTGTCTGTGCGGTACTGTTGTAATATCTTGCAATAGAAGCACCTTGCAGACGTCTTACTGCTCTGGGATGCTCTTCTGAAGCCTGGTTGTATGCGCATGCACGTGAGCCATGTTTGTACGTGTTGTGGTACGAATGCCCAGAAATTGGAGCCGCTTTGACAACACCCAAAGTACTTGCCTTATTTTAGAGGTTTTTTCTTTTTTTAAATATAAAATGTGTAGTTTTGAAATGCTCAGCTTTCTCTTTCTGAAAACAATATTTTTAATGAGCTCCATCGCAAATTGTTTAAGAAATTGATAAATTACCAGCACCATGAGTACATGACGATCATCCAACTATGGGAATTATTTTAATTATAGTACACAGTGGATTATACCAGCATGGATTTGACTGAATAAATTCATCCAAATTATGAGACTAATTACATGGTTTGTGACTTCTTCCATTGTCTTCAGTTAGGCTGTAGAAGCATGTTTGTTACCAAAACAACAGTTATAGTCCTCTGTTGAAGTTCATCACTTCAATTTATTTTTCTTTGGTTTGCGAATTTTTGAGGGATTTGGAACAATCCTCTTTACTTTCAGAGGTTGTAAACAAGAGGATGAGGGGGTTGTGGTGCTTGGAGTCTCTTCAAGTTTGCGTTTCTGTCCTCTCGCCTGTTCCCTCTCCTCCGATTTCTCCTCCTGATGACCCTCCTCGGAGCCCACTGCCTGTCCTGCAAGTGAGGGTACCCAAGCAACGTCTAATGATGGCACTTTTGGCACTATGGCTGCTACGGTGTCGGTGAACGCTGGTGTTTCACGCTTGAACCCAAGAGCCAGAAGGCATTTGAGCCCCATGATGCCTGCCAGGTTCTCGCTCAGTCTTGGTACCTGGCAGGCTGGCACCAAACGGGTTTTACTCAAGGGGATTAGGTGCTGTGTCATGTGTCTGGGTTTGACCGAGTTGCACACAAGCACGAGAGACAGCTCGTTCCTCTCCAGGCCCTTGGTGACCTCATTTATGCCAATAGCTAGTTGCTTCCTTGCGGCAATGTCTGTCCAGCCTTGCTCTGAGGTTTGAACAGGCTGAACATCCATTTTTTGCTGTGATGGTTCCTTGGCTTCCTCCAGTTTCTTTGGCTTCTTTCTCTTCCCCCACATTCGAAAGGCCTTCACCTCTCTCTTTTGGAGACCAATCTCTGAGATTCTATCTTTCAAGGTATTGAGGATGAAATGCATCTGGTCACTGTTCAGAGGAGTCCAGTGATAATCAAATGGGTTATTGAGGGAGGTCTTCACAGGAATTGGTTTCTTCTTTGATTTCTTGCCTGATTTTATTTGTGTTGCCATTCTTGTACAACTTTTTGCTGAAAAAAAAAACAAAGAAATTACGTGAGACAGTTTCTAACAATTCAACGCTAGTCTCGGTGGTTCGTTATGTTTACATACTGTGGCTGAGACAGGTGGTCTGGGATATAAATGCTAATCAATATTAATTGTTATTAGTAAAACGAGTTAATAATCAAATCAACTTGGTCTAAAAGCGCATTAGTCAGCCATGTCCACGGTTAACATAGCTAATCCATCTAAACTCCTAGTAAATGTTACTTGTCATCATATGTCATATGTTTTTTGTTGTTGTTGTTGTTCAGATCATTAATATAAAACGGTTTAATCACTAAAAGCAGACTCGCTAGATGTGCACTTAGATAAGTCACTTACCAGATCAACATGTAGTCATAGACAGTAAATGTGTGTGTTAGGGCGCCGCCATGTTGTTTTACATTCACACTTTATTCCTTCCCCCTGGAACAACTGGCAGTGGACAAGGGTTCCTACCAGTGTTCAGCAGACTGTCTAACGGTCCTGACAGAAATACAGTTACTTCTCTATGATAACTGTTATAGTCTTGGAGTGGACAACAACCATTTGATTGCTCTTTAATTTTCAAGTCTAATGGTAGAAAAGTGTGAAATATATTAAGCACAACTACAAAACGGCAGCTAACTACGGCGAAGGGTGACGTTAAAGCCAACGTTAACGTTATCTTACTGTAAATGCAGCCTACTGTTAAACGTTAACGTTAGTTAACTATCGCTAGCATGATAGATAGATAGATAGATAGATAGATAGAGATCACGCCGTGTTTTGCATTGACAGTAAAACTGTAAATTACAAGTATACAGTCACGACAAGGTACAGTCCTTTTACACATGTAAGATGTATGGTGTAACGTTAGCCGCAGACGGGCTCTGCTGTAGCCCAGAAAGTGTTTGCAGTGAGCGAGCTACTTTGGTAGGCTACCAGTTCACGGTTTACACTCCAGTCCTGCGTGCAAAGCTGAATAGTAATTAGACATTCTCTGACCCTAGCCTCATTACAGAACAGATTGAATAGCTGCAAGTTGCAACTGCCCATTGGACTTCTGCCAACCAATCAGCTTTCACTTTCCACCCCTGCAGTGCTTGGAGGCCTGGTTTAGTATTATCGTGAGCCTTTATTCATCTGCAGAGGTATCCTGTGGAGGGGTCGTGAGAAGAGCCAGCCGAACGAAAAACGGAGGAAAATGTCTTTGCAGGTAACGCTATAACTCCTTTACGCTGACCAACTGCATTGAATGATGTCTTGGTCAAAGCTATCTGTGTCAGAACTCTGTGGCCTATTTATGCACTGTAATGTAATATTTCAGTTAGCCTACGTACAGGCCTATGTCAGTGGGTAGGGAGAATATAAATAATTGAAAGCTGAACCAGCAGTACATATGCCTACACATTTTGAACAAGGGAGCATCACTTGCAGCGTTTTGTCGGCAAAAATTAAAGAAATTGCCTGTAATTTTTCATGTAGTACCGTTAAATAATTTCAGATATTCCTTTTTTCCCTTTCTTTACTTTTTTTTTTTTTTTTTTTGTTAGAAACAGTTGCTTAACAAAGACTGTGGCCGTCACGGGCATTGTTTTGCAAGCGCATTTCTTAGTTACACCGGCCAAAGTTGTTGAGCAACTGATCGGACTGAATTATAAATTGCCCAGATTATGTGTGAGTGTGAGAGCATAGAGTATTCACACAACTCTTAAGCACATTGTGGGGAAATATAATAGTACATGTACAGTTGCATCACACAATAGGCCTACAGAATGACTGGGAAGAAGATTAGAAATTAATCTCCTCCACAACATGCCATAAACTCAGATATTTGCTCTCCAGATTGTCTGCTAAAACAAACACATAGGCATACCATATAATTTAGTAAAACTAATGATCATAATGATCATAATTATAACAATACAAATAATAATAGTGGATCACTGTGAAGTAGATTTCTGCATTCAACTTGGCACCATCACACCAACATCTGTAAAGATATGCCTGTTTTTCATAAAATGTCACGTATGTAGGCTACTTTAAGAGGTAGGCCTACCCATATTTTATCATTAGGACTGTGTTATAGTGTCATGTGTAATATTTATCAGGACATATGATGCTTCAGTTCATAAATGGTGAATAACTTGTTTTTCCTGCAGGCAGAATTTGAGCAGCACGCGGAGGATGTGAAGAAAGTGAAGAGCAGGCCCACTGATCAGGAGCTCTTGGACATGTATGGCTATTACAAGCAAGCCACCGTTGGGGACGTAAACATCGGTAACTAGTGTCCCAGTCCTTAAATTATAGACCTTTCACACACAGCATACTAAGATGATCTCCCTAAGCATCCCATTCTCTCCTCAGACAGACCTGGGATGTTGGATATGAAGGGGAAGGCCAAATGGGATGCATGGAATTCCAGGAAAGGTAATACCAGTTTAGATTCAGTATTTTAATATAAAATGAGTACAGCCTTAATTCTTGTTTTTTTTTGTCAGTTTCAAAGTTCATGTTATGGACTATCTGTCATTAGAATGCTTTGGCAGTGAAGAATTGTTGCTGTGCAATTAACCACACTTATCAGCACTCAAGCTATGCTTCATTACTATTTCAGGTATGTCTAAAGAGGATGCCATGACCGCCTACATCGCCTTGGCCAAGGAGATCATTGCCAAATATGGCATGTGATGACAAAAACCTGAGTGAAATTTAGAATTGAGAAAAGCAATAGAAAATACATGCATTTATCAACTATTCAAGTTTTTATTTGTAGTGTTGCATTAACCCTGACTACTTGTATCTGTCATTTTACTTTTAATTCTTGCACATAATTACTTCTGATCATTTAAGTCATGCACATTTTGTTTATGTAACTGGTTGACTGATTTATTTAATAAATTCTATTCATTTACAAACTTTCTGTGTTGTGCATGATGATTTGAGTTAGAAAAGCAATCATTATGTTATCCAGTCTGGTAAAATTGTTTATTGAAAAATGAAACCATACTGTATATATTTCTTGGTTTATTGTTTCATTTGAAACTTGCAAGCAAACATAGTCCACTATGTGACATGTTTTTGGGGTAGTTCACTAAACAAATGTAAAAGAACCAATTTAATCTGTCATACTTTGTGGCAATAGACCCTGTTATGCATCACTGTATGTAGTGCACAGCACAATAGCCTTGGCCTTGTTATGGTGGGCACAGATTCACAAACACAAGCACCCTTTGTCCTCATTAGGCAAGAATCCAACAGGGAATATGCAAGATGAACCCAGCTGGGGAAGCTACATTGGTGGAACGGTGGTACAGAATTGTAATCAACAATCTTGCATTGAGTATTTCACTGCTGCATTGAGGTTATTTACGGGTGTCAAAGGCATAGCTCATCCCTCCTTAATGTCCCGGTTATTATTATGGGCATGACTCATGGTATTTGGCAGACACTTTTGTTTACAGTGTATGAACACTACATAAGTTTTTAAAAAATAGTTTCAAATAAAGTTGAAAGGCCTACATTAAGCATAATAGTAATAATGATAACAACAATATCACAATGAAAATAATGAGTTCTCATGAACAAAGACCATAAACATACATAGCAAGGTGAACAGATGACTCTTTAAAAACTTCTTGAAAGTTCCAAAACTATCACAAGAACACAGAACATTAGACAACTAATTACACCACAGAGGAGAGGTCTTGATAGTGACCTTTTAGTGTTAATGGATGGAACTGCAGTGGGCAAGTGGGGATGTAGAGATCATATTCAAATAGCAGGTGCAGATCCAGTAAGTGTCCTACAAACCAGAGTGAGAGATTTGAATTTTATTCTGGAAAGCCAATGGAGAGCAACTACGCGAGGAGTTGTGTGTCTTCTTTGGCTGATTAAAGACCAGACGTATTATTAATCTTGCCTTGAGAACTCATGCAAAATGGAGCAGAGAACTTTTCTAATACAACAATAGGGCTGAATGAGGGCAGTCCATAAGGTTAGGTATGATATCTAAAAGTCTAACCACCAGAGTAGCATAATTAACGCAACGGGCAAGTTTATATTTACCCCAAGAGCAAGACATTGACATGAGTGAACAACAATTAATATGCTGGGTCTCTGAAGAAGGGGGATTTTCATTCTGCCAAAGAGCTACTTTGACTGCAGTCCACAGTGTGCACATGCGCAGTGTCAGATCTTCCGGATTCTATCGAGTTGGACTGTAAACTGGGGGAAAGGTAACCGGAGTGTCGGAGGCTGCCCCGGGAGTGACTGTTTGTGCGACCACAGCTCACTTGACCTGCATGACAAATCAGTCTACAAACAGCAGTAAAGGACAACGTGAACAAGTCTGCTTTAAGGCAGCAGGCAACGTTGAACTACAGAGGTGAGCTTGCATCTTTTGTTCGGTAACGTTATTTCTTTCTCTGCTAGAAGCTATAACGTTATAGATAACGTTAGTCGAGTCTAGTCTGACCTATTTTTTGTAAAAGGGAAATGAAAGTGTTATATTTAATAAGGTGTTTATTTCGCATGTTTAAACAGTTGACACACACGTTAATTTAGACTACTTTGCATCTTGTGAACGGTTAAAGAATTGACGACGTTGTTGTTGCTGGAGCTGCAGGCAGTAGTCGACTATAGTCTTCAGTTGGTAAACAATGACGTTGTTGCAAAGTAAAAGTTAGCCTAATCTAATCTAAGGGAATAAGCTAGCATTCGCAAGGTTTTGCCATTGCTCACTTCTCATCACCCAGTTTAATCACTCAAAGAAACGTTCACTCTTAACTCATAATTTTTCCCTTTTTGACAGGTTACAGGATGGACAACCAAGTGTTCGAATCGACGGCTGAACAGACGTTTCAGTATCAGAGCGCCCTGCCTCCGCTTCCAGTGCCTTCGCTGGAAGGAACGCTCAGCAAATACTTGGAAGCAGGTAGGTAGTGGGACAGGTTGTCAGGTTGTAATCGACAGCTCTACCTGATTGTTTTCAACTTCTTTACTGACAGACTAGATTTGATTTCTCACTTAAAATAAGTGTTAACGAGTAATTGGCGTCCCGCTGAAATCATTAAAACTGTGTGATGATCGTATTTCTTTTGTCACTCTTCAATGTTTTAGTGAGACCTTTCACAACTGAAGAAGAGTTCAAAAACACTGCAGCCATAGTGAAGCAGTTTGGTGATGGTGTCGGACATGACCTACATCAGAGACTGCTTCAAAGAGCAAAGAGTCGGAGGAACTGGGTAACGTAACCCTAACCCTAGGAAATGTCCTTTCCAGGTCTGGCTAGTTGTCTGGTCAGGTACTGGAAAATGTATAGGTTTTATCAATTCAGCTAACAGATTAGATAATAATTCACAAAAGACTCGGCTTCTGAGCCTTATGTAAATTCTGTACGTTTGCACTGTGGCAGATAGAGATAAGATGATTTGTTTTATCACTACCATAGCCCTTCAGCGCTTAGTTTAGATTACTCACTCGCTTACCGATTAGTGTGAACTTAACCACAGCCTTTTGTTGCCTACAGCTTTTTATTGCTTCAGTGTGGAGTCTTGTTTTAACGGTGGTATTTGGGCCTAGCGCACGTCTGCCTCCCTCACCCTTTCCTCCCACCCACAGCTGGAAGACTGGTGGCTGAGCGCGGCGTACCTGGAGGTCCGCATGCCCTCTCAGCTCAATGTGAACTTCGGGGGTCCGGCGCCTTACCTGGAGCACTGCTGGCCACCCTGTGAAGGCAAACAACTGGAGCGGACCAGCATCAGCGTCTGGCACAACCTGCAGTACTGGGACCTTATCCGCACGTAAGGAGGTGTCAGAGTGCCCGTTAGTGGGCTGCGCTTTGAATTGTAGACAGACAGACAGACAGACAGACAGACAGACAGACAGACAGACAGACAGACAGACAGACAGACAGATAGATAGATAGATAGATAGACATTTAGGTAGATAGATAGATAGATAGATAGATAGATAGATATTGATCTTTTCAGAAATTCATCTTGCACCATACAGTTTGTCAGATAGACAGACAAAAAGGAAAGGACCACTAAACCTAACTCTCCCATAACCCCACACAAAAACAATACACAACACCAAGTTTTGGTTAGGTACTGACAGACAGACAACACCAAGTTTTGGTTAGGTACTGTACTCATAGAAAAGTCATTCAGTCTTGGACTTAAGCATGCACCATACAGTTTGTCAGATAGACAGACAAAAAGGAAAGGACCACTAAACCTAACTCTCCCATAACCCCACACAAAAACAATACACAACACCAAGTTTTGGTTAGGTACTGACAGACAGACAACACCAAGTTTTGGTTAGGTACTGTACTCATAGAAAAGTAATTCAGTCTTGGACTTAAGCATGTTTTAAGCATGTTTGTTTGAATAGCTAGTGAAAATTCTCCACAGCGAGGGCATGGTGTTAATGCTTTGTGGTTGTTTGTTGGGTCAGAGAAAGGCTGGCCATCCACAAGTCGGGCAGCACGGCCTTCGACATGGATCAGTTCCGCATGCTCTTCAACACATGCAAGGTGCCAGGCATCACCAAGGATTCAATCATCAACTACTTCCGAACAGGTAAAACTTCACTGTTTACTCTGAAGCTTGCTTCAGGTAGAAGTTTGTCGCTGTGTTTTATATAGCGGTGTGCAATTTGTCCTAAATGTTCTCCCTGCCCTGCAGAGAGTGAGGGAGCATGCCCTTCGCATCTAATAGTGATGTGCCGTGGGCGGATTTTCACATTTGATGTGCTGTGCGATGGTCAAATCCTCACCCCACCTGAACTCTTAAGGTAAGCAAATGCAATACACTTTGCATTTTGCCGTCACTTTGCAGGACGTTGCCCTGATTTAGTTCACAAATGAAAAAGGCAAAGCAACTTGAATGCTTTTGCACAGTGTTTGTTTGCCGTAAATGACATGCCCATTGGTTTTGCAAGAGAAAAGAAAACTAAGAACTGGCTTGCCTTTTGAGAACTGGCTTGCCTTTTGAGAACTGGCTTGCCTTTTGTGAACTGGCTTGCCTTTTGTTGAAAGGAATTTTACTATTGTTCTAAATAAGTAAGTATTTTGGATTCCTTTTGTTTCAGTTTCCTTTTGTTTTATTGACAAGGTGCTATGTGACACCATGAAAACACACCTTTCTTCTCCTTTTACCTCTGTGTTGGCACGAAGAAGGAAGCAAACACGCTGTAGCTTGCTTTGTAAACAGTGCTCACTCTGAATGTCCAGTAGACCGTGGACTGCCCGTGAGGGGCCTAACGTGCCTTGCTAATGCCCCTGTAGGCAACTCACCCACATCAGGGGCCTAACGTGCCTCGCTAATGCCCCTGCATGCTACTCACCCACATCAGGGGCCTAACGTGCCTTGCTAATGCCCCTGCAGGCAACTCACCTACATCAAGCAGTGCTGCGACGGAGAGCCATCCGGTGAGGGGGTGTCCGCCCTCACCACCGAGGAGAGGACCCGCTGGGCCAAGGTAAGAGCCAATCACAGCCTCCACCACCGCAGAGTCTCTGGTCAGTCAGGCCGATCCAGTAACACCCGGGCTACACCGGGTCCGCAGCTCCGTTCGCGCCACATAAAAATAGTTTTAGAATTCTGGTCTGATTTGTTTGAATGTACGCGCCACTATCGCATCTGGTGTAGCCAGTTCCCGTGGTTATTGCGGAAGCTAACTGTTGCAGCAGACGCAAGCGAAACGCTTCAGTTACATGTCCAGTGTAGCCTTCCTGTAAGCCTCTCGTCTTAATCCCGTGAGATGACCACGGTAGGTTTGTCCTCCCCTCCGGTGAGACGGCTACTGCGATGCTTATCCTATCAGAGCTGTAGGCCTGTCCTCACCCAAGCAGACCTTTAGAACAACGTTGGTAAACACAGCTGGGGTTTTGTTACACTCATCCTATTAGAACACGATGGCCGCTGTTATCCTATTAGAGCACAGGGGCCACAGATCCGTACCAGCAAAGTGTTGTAAGCTCTGTCCAAGCTAGACTATTAGACTTTTCATTCATTCATTCATTCATTCATTCATTTGGAATGCCAGCAGCAAAATGGCCATTGGAGACACAAGTGCCTCAAGAGAGGTATTCTGAGGCACTGATTCCAGTGGGTCTTAAATAGAGGTCAAAGTTTGAGGTCTCAGACAGTTTTTTTGTTGTTATTGCAAAGACATAATCCATAAATGATTAAAATGTAAGGGATAATGTATAGAACGCCGGTCATTATCCGGAAATAGGTCCCGACAGGGTGAACTGGAACCCGACGCGCAGCGGAGGCGTCTTGTTCCGCCCTGAAGGGACAACAAAGCAAAACCCATTTTCCTTGACAGCGGTCTGTTATTGAGAAATAGCAGACCACCGAACGTTGGGAGGGCCCATTGAAGTGAATGGAGCATTCTTCTGCTTTATGAAGAGCCGTGTAATAAGTAAATTTAATCATTCAGGCCATTATTGCTATTTTCACTATGTCGTCCCTGCTCTCTCCTATAGACGAGGGAGCACCTGATGTCACTGGACCCGGCCAATGAGAGCATCCTAGAGATCATTCAGAGCAGTCTGTTCGTCGTGTCCTTGGACGACAGCAAGCCTTATGCTACACCAGAGAACTATTCACCGGTAATACAAATACACACACACACACACACACAGCCAGACACACAAACACACACACACACACTCAAAGAGGCCGACTACCAGCTACATACAGATTCTATAAAACCATACTATATACCAAAACACACATACATACATACATCTCTTTACCATATACAGCGGGGAAAATAAGTATTGAACGAGTCAACATTTTTCTCAGTAAAGATATTTCTGATGGGGCTATTTTTTTTACCAGATGTCAGTAACAACCCAAGTAATTCACACACACAAAGATATCAAAACAAATGAGTCCGTAAATTAAGTTGTGTGTAATAAAGTGAAATGACACAGGGAAAAAGTATTGAACACAAGTTTGCTGAAATGTATTTAATACTTAGTAGAAAACCCTTTGTTGGTAATGACAGCTTCAAGACGCCTCCTGTATGAAGAAACTAGTCTACAATAAAGTGAAATGACACAGGGAAAAAGTATTGAACACAAGTTTGCTGAAATGTATTTAATACTTAGTAGAAAACCCTTTGTTGGTAATGACAGCTTCAAGACGCCTCCTGTATGAAGAAACTAGTCTACAATAAAGTGAAATGACACAGGGAAAAAGTATTGAACACAAGTTTGCTGAAATGTATTTAATACTTAGTAGAAAACCCTTTGTTGGTAATGACAGCTTCAAGACGCCTCCTGTATGAAGAAACTAGTCTACAATAAAGTGAAATGACACAGGGAAAAAGTATTGAACACAAGTTTGCTGAAATGTATTTAATACTTAGTAGAAAACCCTTTGTTGGTAATGACAGCTTCAAGACGCCTCCTGTATGAAGAAACTAGTCTACAACAGGGGTCAGCTGTGACTTTTGCCCATTCTTCCACACTGTCTTCAAATCTTGAAGGTTCCGGGGGCATCTTCTATGAACTCTGATCTTCAGTTCTTTCCAGAGATTTTCAGTTGGATTCAAGTCTGGTGATTGACTGGGCCATTCTAACAGCTTGATTTTCTTTCTCTGAAACCAATTGAGAGTGATAGTATATTTTTTACTACCATATTTCTCTTGAGACTCAATCAGGACGGTGCACGATCAGGATCCAGGCTTTATTCTTTTCAGTGAGGGCCAGTGGCCCTCAAGGGAGAGAGGTACATGTTTGTTTCACCCCATCATGGGTTTCCACCAGATGTTCTCAGTATTTCTCTTCTAAAGACTACCGGAAGAGGCTGGCCTTTTATGCTCAATTTGCAAGGGTGTGGTTCACGTGGTGATCATAGGTACAACGTCCTCTGATTGGCTATCTCTTCCCGCCGTTTCCGTCAGCCACACCCAGACACACCTACACACACCCACTTACTATTTAACATATTAGGAAGGCTCCTCAGGTAGAAATGTTATACAGGATGTTCTAAACATTCTTACACTTAATTCATTATACTCCTTGTACTGAGACTATAAAAATGATACCAAACATGAATAAATGTACAGTTAATAACACAAACATATAATTCAGCTAAGTTTAACCCAGGTCTTTGTTTAACCCAAAGAGCAGATTGTGGACAGATGGTAGGAGCCAGTGGGGAGCATTTCACAGCTACATCTGCATTGAATAGATCAAAGGGAGAAAGAGAATACCTTCTAAATGTAAATGTGCTTAGCCTCCACCCAGTCTGGAGCAAGAAATGGTCATATAAAATGATTCCCTTCAAGAGTTTCCTTGGCTGTGTGTTTGGGATCGTTGTCTTGCTGAAATGTCCACCCTCGTTTCATCTTCAACATCCTGGTGGATGGCAGCAGATTCTTATCAAGAATGCCACGGTACATTTCTCCATTCATCCTTCCTTCAATTATATGAAGTCTGCCAGTGCCAGATGCTGAAAAACAGCCCCATACCATGATGCTCCCACCTCCAAACTTCACTGTTGGTATGGTGTTTTTAGGATGATGTGCAGTGCCATTTCTCCTCCAAACATGGTTTATGCTATGACAGCCAAAGAGTTCAATTTTGGTCTCATCTGACCAGATTATATTCTTCCAGTATGTTATTGCTTTATCCAGATGTTGTGCAGCAAACTTTAAGCGAGCTTCCACATGCCTTTTCTTGAGCAGTGGTGTCTTGCGTGGTGAGCGTGCATAGAGGCCATGACGGTTGAGTGCATTACTAATGGTTTTCTTTGAAACAACTGTACCTGCATCTTCCAGGTCTTTCTGAAGATCTCCGCGAGTGGTCCTTGTTTCTTCCACAACTCTTCTAATTATTCTACGGATTCCTCTGTCAGAAATCTTGCGAGGAGCACTTGGTCG
>NW_027468587.1:4509163-4514163 GCF_046254945.1 Alosa pseudoharengus | reverse complement strand
GGATGGAGGTACTCATGTCTGATGCTGTTGTTGTTTGTGGGATGGAGGTACTCATGTCTGATGCTGTTGTTGTTTGTAGGATGGAGGTACTCATGTCTGATGCTGTTGTTGTTTGTAGGATGGAGGTACTCATGTCTGATGCTGTTGTTGTTTGTGGGATGGAGGTACTCATGTCTGATGCTGTTGTTGTTTGTGGGATGGAGGTACTGTACTCATGTCTGATGCTTGGTTGTGGGGTTGGGACAGGTATTGATAGACACCTGCTCGGCCTGAGCCTGATCGCCAAGGAGGAGGGACTTCCTGTTCCAGAGTTGTTCACTGATCCTGTCTTTGCAAAGAGGTGAGCAAGTATAAGTATATATACTCTTTTTGATCCCGTGAGGGAAAATTTGTCTCTGCATTTATCCAAATCTGTGAATTAGTGAAACACACTCAGCACACAGTGAACACACAGTGAGGTGAAGCACACACTAATCCCGGCGCAGTGAGCTGCCTGCAACAACAGCGGCGCTCGGGGAGCAGTGAGGGGTTAGGTGCCTTGCTCAAGGGCACTTCAGCCGTGCCTACTGGTCAGGGTTCGATCCGGCAACCCTCCGGTTACAAGTCCGAAGCGCTAACCAGTAGGCCACGGCTGCCCAACAACATAGCAACATAGTGTGTGTGTGTGTTTGTATTTGTTTTTCCATGACCTGCTTTTACATTAATAGATTCTTCACCATTGTGTGTGTGTGTGTAAGTGTGTGAGAGAAAGTGATTTTGATTGTGTTTAACACATACGTGCTTTACTCTGCCTTCTCTCCCAGCTCTTTGGGATAAGGAATGTCTCGTAGTGATGCTGATCATATTTAACACATATATTTTACTCCATGTCTCTCGTAGTGATGCTGATCACATTTAACACATATATTTTACTCCATGTCTCTCGTAGTGATGCTGATCATATTTAACACATACGTTTTACTCCATGTCTCTTGTAGTGATGCTGATCATATTTAACACATACGTTTTACTCCATGTCTCTTGTAGTGATGTTGATTATATTTAACACATACGTTTTACTCCATGTCTCTTGTAGTGATGCTGTAGTGATGCTGATCGTATTTAACACACACGTTTTACTCCATGTCTCTTGTAGTGATGCTGATCGTATTTAACACACACGTTTTACTCCATGTCTCTTGTAGTGGAGGGGGCGGAAACTTCACTCTGTCCACCAGTCTGGTGGGCTACACCACAGTGCTCGGGGCAGTGGCTCCCATGGTGCACCATGGTTATGGATTCTTCTACCGCATCCGGGACGATAGGTACATATTTTTAATGAAATAGTGAATGAATGAATGTTTGAATAATTGAGACAAAAACTGAAACTGAAGAGAGTGAGAAGAATTAGGTGTGTTCTTTTTGCATCAGTAATACTGATATACAGGTTGGCTATGTGTCAGTCAACTAATTCACCTCACCTCTCTAGTAAGCATGTTGGAAGTTGAGAATGAACTACAGCCATTGACACATGTAGGTAAAACCTCAGGTACATGATACGACCATTCAGTGCCTTATCCAAACATGCCTGCGTGTGTCTGTGTGTCAGGTTGGTGGCGTCATGCACCGCTTGGAAGTCCTGTGTCGAGACCAACGCCGAGGCTTTCTTCCTCAGCTTCTCCACCTCCCTACACGAGATGCTCGCACTCACCACCCTGTCTCAGCTCTAGAGCGCCCCCAGGTGGTGGAGGTCTCCTACTCCACATGCAAGTTACACCAGTCAGCCTTCACCTTTTCTGTACACAAACATTACAACATGTGTTTGATAACATAGAAGTGTAACCAGGTAGGGTACATAGTGACATAGCATAATTTTTGTGCTTAAAACATCAGATTGTAGTTGAAATGGAGAGGAATTTGACACCAAGCTCCTGTTTGTTTTCATGCCGTCCCCTCCCCTCCCCTCCCCTCCCCTCCTCTATGTCTGGTGCAATGCAATGCAACGTTAAAGCTTCCACTCGGCCAAAGCAGACAAATCTTCAAGTGCTTCCCAAGTGCTGCTTATTTGGTACAGGACTCCGTATGCTGCAGGTAAACCATGCAAGCGTTCACCTGGGCCTTCTAGTTGGCTGCATGCAGTGCAGCGCCACCTTTTGGTAATTTCAGTAAATGCACACATCAATGCAATATGTATCGGTAAGCTATAGGCACATAACTCACTACCAACAGAATGAAAGGAGAATGTATTCCTCTGTGTTGTTTTCACAATTTCTTTTGCACTTAACTACTGTTCAATTATTTTTTTTCTTTGTCTTCCAAAGCATGATTTATTTTTATGTAGAGATATTTTGTATAATTGCTTTGATTTTTAATGTTACGTTACTTACACTTTGAAGCACTGATTCATTTAATCTAGTCTTTAAACCATGTAAAAGATGAATGCCAAGGGCTATTTGTGATCTTTCCAGCTGCTATCTGCCCCGTCCTCCCTCCATCCCTTGGCCCTGTGGGCATTTCCACTTTGCAAAACAAGGAATGAATATGATGATAGGCATGGGGTCAGCAGGCCAGTCCACAACAAGTTGTTTACAACGTCAACATGCATTCAGCTGAGCTATATGTGATGTGGGGGGCTGGTAGTTCAGAAGAGGTTTTGTAGGAGCAGGCAGTGTGAGCAGACTTGTGTCAGTGTTAATGAATGAATGACTGAATGAATGACTGAATTGACCCCCCTAATTGAAGCATAATAAATATGCATTTTAATGTAGATCTATTTCAATGATTACACTGCTAAGACTAAGTAGGATTAAACGTGGTTGTGGATGTAATGTTTATGGGAGACTGTTTTGATTTGAGATCTACAGGCCCTGACTTGTAAAGAATGAAATATAGAAATGAAAAATGATTTCTAAGAATCTGTGACCCTGGTGCATATGAATTCATAATGCCTGTCTAATTAAATAGGCATGCTGTGTTTGAATGTTTGATAATGCACATGGTTTTAATAAACAACATTCTTCCATATTTATTTTGAAGGAGTATGGAAAACAAACCAGATTGACTGAATTGATCATGTCTTGATTATGTCTGGAGTGAGGGGTTGGTTATGTCTGTGTTTCCACATATAGGCTACCCTATAGGATACACAAAATCCCTGCTCCTAACTGGTCCTCATTTTTTAGATTAATACTTAAAACTCCAATTGTGCTATTTAAAATACAACCCCAAAACAGAAAAAGGTGGGACATTGTGTAAATTGCAAATAAAAACAGAATGTCATAATATACAAGTCTTGTAAACCTATATTTAGCAGCAAAAAGGACAACATCAAATGTTGAAAATGAAAATTTCATGGACTATTTCATGGAAAGTATATGTTCATTTTGAATTTGATGCCAGCAATATGTTTAAAAAAAAATTGGGACGGGTTTACCACTGTGCTGCTTCACCTCTTCATTTAACACAATTCTGTAAATGTTTAGGAACTGAGGAGACCATTTGCTACAGTTTTGATAATGAAATGTTGTCCCATTACTCCCCAATATAGGATTTCAGTTGCTCAACAGTATGGGGTATTCTTAGTCATGTTTTTCATTCCATTATGCACCTCATTTGACAAATCTGGACTGCAGACAGGCCATATTAGCACCTGGACTCTTCCTCTATGGAGAAATACCATTTAAATATGTGCAGAATTCATTTTGGCATTGTTTTCCTGAAATATTCAAGGTCGTCCCTAAAAAAGACATTGCCTGGATGGCAGTATATGTTGCTTAAAACCTGTATACATCATTCAGAATTGATTGTGCTTTGCCAAATGTGCAAGATGCCCATGCTGTAGGCATTAATGGTCCTCCACACAGTCATAGATGTTGGGTTTCGAACTGAGCACTAAAACAAGTTGGATAGGTTGGATACTTGAATATGCCCTCTCCTCTTTAGCCCAGATGAGTCCATGATTTCCAAAAAGAATGGCAAACTTTGATTGGTCTAACCACAGGACCTTTTTTTCATGTTACCTCAGTCCATTTTAAACAAGCTCAGGCCCAGATAAGAGGGTGGTATTTTCTGTATCAATACAATTTTAGCTGTTACATTTTGGCTGCAGTTTTTGAATTGAGTATCAAACTGGGCACATAGACAATGGTTATCAGAGGTTTTCTTGAGCCCCACAATGACAGGTCTGGTGTTGATGCAGTGCCATCTGAGGTCCAAAAGACCACGGCCATCCAATTTGTTTTTCAGCTATTTCCCCTGTTTGCAAAGATTTATCTGGATTCTCGGTATGTTTTAATAATATTATGTCCTGTACATGATGAACTTCCTAAATACGTCATGTTAAGAAGCATTAAAATTACATTGTTTCATCTTTTGTGCACACAGGTTTACACAGAGTGATGAATACCCCTACATCTTTACTTCTAAGAGACCCTGCCTCTCTGGGATGCTCTTTTACATACCCAATTGTGTTGCCATAGTTACCCTAATTAGTTGTGAAACATTCTTCCTTTTGTTTTCTTTATCATTACACAACTTTTCCAGCATTTTGTTACCCCCGTCCCAACTTTTTTTGAAACATGTTGCTGGTATCAAATTCAAAATTAACATATTTTCCATGAAATAGTCAAATTTGTCATTTTTAACATTTGATATGTTGTCTCTGTCCTTTTTGCAACTAAATATGAGTTTAAGAGATTTGCAGATTATTACATTCTGTTTTTATTCACATTTTACACAACATCCCAACTTTTTCTGTTTTGGGGTTTAGTTGTCACCTATAACTAGACAGTTCTCATCAAGGGCCAAGTACAATTGTCTCACTTAAAACGTCTCAAATGTCAAGTCATTTAATTTATAATTTATGTATTCATTTATTTATCTTGATTTATGACATCATTCCAATCATTCCATTCAATATAGCTTTTGGCCAGAGCCTTATACTGTAGATAGATCTATCTATAAGGCTCTGGCTTTGGCTAAGACTTTTACTTTATTCCAGAATTAGATCTTTGTTGCCGGAA
>NW_027468587.1:4499163-4501663 GCF_046254945.1 Alosa pseudoharengus | reverse complement strand
AGTATTGCATGAGTGTTCTTATATGATATGTCCTTCAGCACCAATACACTGTCTCCATAAAAAGTGTGCAGATTCCTGTGTTATCTATGTGGAAAACTTAAGCACAACATAGACTGTTCTTTTTATGACCAGATAAGAGAATATGACTGTGGAGTAATGTCAGATGACCTCAAACTAGTAAACTCGGGCTCTGGATGCCCTCATCGTCCCTCAGACTGAATGTACTGCCAGTGATTTCAAAGTCACAGTAACAAAAAAAATAGTTGGTATTGCGTTCTACAAATGAATAAAAACTCTTGTGTGTACTATTCTACTGTATGTCTCACCTTGCCAGCCTTCTCCAGCTCTTTCTTGTCCTTGGTTGCATGGCCTCCCAGCATCTGCATCTGGACCGCCCCAGCAATAGCCATGATGGGCACTACAGTGAGGATGAGGAGGGTGAGCTGCCAGCCGTAGACGAAGGAGATGATGATGGAGGTGCCCAGGTTGGCGACGTTCTGAGCCAGCGTTGCTAGGCGCAGCCCTGTAGCCTGTCCGTCAAGAGATTTTTTTTTTTAAGAACACAACAACAACAACATGATCTTCAGTTCCATGTGATGAAGGGGATGCTGCAGATGTAACCCTCTGAGTTATAAAGAGCAACAGCAAAGAACATACAGCACAAGAACGTTGATGACAATCAGTAATATGCTAGACAACACAAACAGAACAGGGATATATTACAAATGATTGAACGATCTGTCATGTGTTTATTGCCATTGTGATATGATTTCCCATGGCACACGGCTAGCGTAGACCAGTGCTAATGGAAAAGCTGTGATTTCCAGAGCCCCTGCTGCATCATATCATATCCACACAGGACTACTGAGACACGCAGGGCGCCAGACACCAACAGGCTCTTCATCATTTCTCTACCTTCTCACTTCATCACTTCTCACTTCATCATTTCTCTACCTTCTCACTTCATCATTTCTCTCACTTCTCTCTTCATAATTTCTCTACCTTCTCACTTCATCATTTCTCTACCTTCTCACTTCATCACTTCTCACTTCATCATTTCTCTCACTTTTCACTTCATCATTTCTCTCACTTCTCACATCATTTCTCTCACTTCTCACTTCATAATTTCTCTCACTCTCCCTGGTATCTTCTCAGAGCCCTTGCAGATTAAATCAATTTCTGATGTTATTCCTCAAAACAATGTCTTCAACATTTCAGCAACAGTTACTGTTGTTCTGTTTACTGTTTACAATAAATACTGTTTTAAAGGTGCAGTCCCACACTGAGATACTATTTTTCAAGTATCCTTATCCTTATCCTTATAACTGAGCTTCGTTCAAAACCGTTCCCACACAGGGATTTGGGTGGCATAGTCCAGCGGTCCCCAACCACCGGGCCGCGGCCCGGTACGACATTCCTAACCGGGCCGTAGCCTACGACATGAGTTTTAAAAAAAATACATGCAAACTAAATTTAATTTAATTCGCAATAATGTCATGTTTGCCTTTTGCAAGGTCTATTTTCTTACGTCTGTCTGTCCCGCCTTCAACACTTTTACATATTGCCTTCAGCGCTGCGCAGCCTCAGGTCAGCTCACTTCACCTTCTTAGCGAACGGTAGTGTCACACGAAGTTAGCTAAACTGCTAGAATGAGCACCAAAAAACAAGCATCTTTTGCAGGTCACTGGCCAGAGTGTTTGAGTTGCGAGAGCCGCTGCAGAGATTTCTTACAGACAAAAGTCACCGTTAGCTGCACATTTTAGTGATGAGGACTGGGTGTCAAAACTCGCTTACCTGTGTGACGTATTCAGGTTGCTTAATGACCTCAACCTGTCACTCCAGGGGAGAATGACGACTGTCTTTAAACTGGCAGATAAAGTCGCTGAATTTAAAGCCAAGCTTGATTTGTGGGGACGACGAGTGGACCGGGGTGTATTTGATATGTTCCAAACAGTAGTGGGGGTTTTGGGAGAGACTGAGGCAGGGCCCTTTCTCTCGCAGCTGGTGCGCGATCACCTTGTTGCGCTTTCAAATGAGTTTGAGCGTTACTTCCCATCCTCCAAAGATCCATGGCAAACCAATGAGTGGGTCCGCAACCCATTTGTCAATATTGAATAGTCCTAACTTCTCAGCGCAGGAGGAAGAGCAGTTGATCGAAATTGCAAATGACGGTGGTCTTAAGAGTGTGTATAAGGAAACCTCTCTGGCGAGTTTTTGGATCAAAACCAAAGCAGAATATCCCGAGCCGTAAAAGCGCTGCAAACGTTGCTACCATTTCCCACCACGTATCTATGGGCCGGGTTTTCGGCAATGACTGCAACTAAGACCAAATTGCGCAATCGACTGGACATTTCAAACACACTGAGGGTGTCACTGTCTTCCATCACCCCCAGATGGAACCTTCTTGTTGCAGGGACACAAGCACAGGGCTCCCACTGATTATATTCGTAATGTATGTTTAGTTCCCATGTTTTGTTCCCATATTTTGTTAAGCATGTTC